>NC_092734.1:11005772-11266703 GCF_047496885.1 Scyliorhinus torazame
GTAAATTAAAGAAAACTGGAGACTATCAGTCTATGAGGAACATAATTTAAAGCCAAAATCAAAGTCAAAATTATGAGCTGAGGACACAATTGGAAAATAAAACTATAGAAATGACAGGAATTAAAAGTAACACCTCTTGAAGTCAAAGCATTTTGAACATCACAAAGGACACAATGTAATCAGATCCATGAGATGAGGTTAGGTCAAAGTGAATACTTAGTTGGATTAGAATGTTTAGATCAAAGATACTTTTTATAATCAAAGAGAATCAAGAGTTACTTTACAATAAAGTCATAAAAACTAGATAACTGTTAGAAATATATAAAAACCCGAAGAAAGGGGACAGCCAGCAGAACCAGCTCTCATAGCTCGGTACATGGGAAAGATAGGACACAGCAACCGAGCTCATCAGCGAATACATCTAAAGAAGACCTGGGGCGAGATTCTCCGACCCCACGCCGGGTCGGAGAATCGCCGGGGGCTGGCGTGAATCCCGCCCCCGCCGGTTGCCGAATTCTCCACCACCGGATATTTGGCGGGGGCGGGAATCGCGCCGCGCCGGTTGGCGGGCCCCCCCCCCCGCGATTCTCCGGCCTGGATGGGCCATAGTCCCGCCGCTAAAATGCCTGTCCCGCCGGCGTAAATTAAACCACCTACCTTACCGGCGGGACAAGGCGGCGCGGGCGGGCTCCGGGGTCCTGCGGGGGTGCGGGGGGGGGGGGGGGGGCACGGGGCGATCTGGCCCCGGGAGGTGCCCCCACGGTGGCCTGGCCCGCGATCGGGGCCCACCGATCCGCGGGCGGGCCTGTGCCGTGGGGGCACTCTTTCCCTTCCGCCTTCGCCACGGTCTCCACCATGTCGGAGGCGGAAGAGACTCCCTCCACTGCGCATGCGCGGGAATGCCGTGAGCGGCCGCTGACGCTCCCGCGCATGCCCCGCCCGGAGATGTCATTTCCGCACCAGCTGGCGGGGCACCAAAGGCCTTTTCCGCCAGCTGGCGGGGTGGAAATTCATCCGGCGCCGGCCTAGCCCATCAAGGTTGGGGCTCGGCCTCCAAAGATGCGGAGCATTCCACACCTTTGGGGTGGCGCGATGCCCGACTGATTTGCACCATTTTGGGCGCCAGTCGGCGGACATCGCGCCGATACCGGAGAATTTCGCCCCAGATTTTAAAAAGGTTGATTGACAAGTTGGGCCTGAAGGTCCCTTCAACCACCCAGAAGGATCCAGAAGCAAGATCTTTTTACTTTTCTGTAAAGACAGTGATTGCATCTTTTAAAAAGAAAAAAAAGAAAATAAAATAACTTAAAAGTTTTAACCTGAAGCAGTGGTTATCAGCATACTTTACTTACTTAGCAACGCAGGACCCAGGATATCAATGCTACTGAGGGGTAAGTAGGTAAAATTCTTTGGTGAAGATATGTGTTATACCGGGGGATAACTTGAAAATATAGTTTGACCTGAATAGCACCCACTGAAGCCTGTATCGGAGTCGGGGAGTGAGAATTCCTGTTCACCATTTAGAATATCGACCCTTTTTTTTGGTATAGGGGGAGTTCTAAGATTAGTGGTGAGTTTTTAACTTCAGAGTGCACTGAAAGGGACTCACCCCTGTGTTAACCCAAGAAAACTTTTTCAATTTATTTAAGCGGCAAGGTTGAGCTGAAAAATCAAAACACTTGCAGCTCACCTGTATTGGAATCCCAAAGTTAAATAAATGGGAAAGACTGAATTGCTGTGACAAAGATTGTTGGGTGGGGTTACTGGGGATAGAGTGGAGGTGTGGACCTTCGGTAAGGTGCTCTTTCCAAGAGCCGATGCAGACTCGATGAGCCGAATGGCCTCCTCCTGCACTGTAAATTCTATGATTCCTTATTTACCACCAATGGCGGGATCTGCTGTCAGAACACAATCAAACGTTCCAGCGGCAGTAAAAGTGCCAGTCCTGAGCAATGAATAATTCCCCCCAGTTCTGAATACAGGCCATAACCTGCCTGTATGACAAAGTAATACGGTGAAGTCCCGGGTTTCATGTTTATCCTGCCACTCACTCTATAATTTGTGGGAGCATTGCGAATTATTACGCAAAGCACGAAAGTGCAAAAAATAAAATACAGCCAATTAAAGAGTCTTCGGAAAGAGGATTTTGGTAATAAGAAGAGGAAAAGGGAATGAACGTTAATGAGTTTGAATGGAATAGAGGATTAAGGAAGCTCTGTGTGCAGATGAGGCAATCATCAAAGCTGCACTTTCTTAATACAAAAAGCTCCATGTAAAAGGGCCAGTTGAGCCCAATCCACTAACTGAGTGGAAAGATCTTCAACAACAAATCGCCGCCTGTCCTGGACATTTACCGATCACAATAGAAGCTTGACTTCGTCCCCACAACCCAAAGGTGTGCAGGGTAGGTGGATTGGTCACGCTAAATTGACCCTTAATTGGAAAAAATTAATTGGGTACTCTAAATTTATATTTAAAAAAAACCAATGGAAGCTTGACATTCCTTTTGGGTTGCACATCAATGGTCGCCATCTCACTTTACTGATTCTCAAGTGTACACAATCTAGAGTTTAAAAATTAAATGATGCAATCACGGCAGTGCCACCACCTTGGGGCAGAATTCTACAGAAGAACATCCTATGTTAAATAGCCCTTTGTATTGACTAGCCTGGCTCATCTGTCAAGACCAGCACCTCCGATAATGAGCCAATGATTACCAATACACTGGAGAACCAATCCAAGATATATTCTCAAGTTCTGGAGTAGAGTACGGTACTGAGGCTAGCACTGCTGCCTCACGACGCCAGGGACCCGGGTTCAATTCCGTCCTTGGGTGACTGACAGTGTGGAGTTTGCACTTTCTCCCTGTGTCTGCGTGGGTTTCCTCCGGGTGCTCCGGTTTCCTCCCACAGTCCCAAAGATGTGCAGGTTAGGTGGATTGGCCGTGCTTAATTGCCCCTTTAGTGTCCAAGGACGTGCAGGTTAGGTGGGGTTAGATAGGGCTGAGGGGAGACTATGTAGGGTGCTCTTTCAAGAGGGTCGATGGGCTGAATGGCCTCCTTCTGCACTGCAGGAATTCTATGATTCTAGAACAGAGCTAGTTGACTCAAAGGTGAGAGTGTAAGCAACTGAGAGACGCTGACAATAAACTGCTGCAAAAATAATCACACCACGCCCCGCAGTAGGGAATGGTAGATGTACTGGGACACCTGCAGTAGGAAGGAAGCCAGCAAACCACCATTTTGCTGGGTGTTCTGCATTAACACGCAGGCTATTATTGACAGGTTCTTACCTCTGCGTTCTTGAATTGTTTTTTGATACTTTTCAACATTGCCATGAGCTTCTTGGACTGGACACCACTATATGCCAACAGCATACTGCCAAACTGACGCTCAGAGATTCGTCCATTTACTGGGTCATGTCGATCAAACTGGGGTTGGGGGGAGTGGGAAGGAAAAAGAACAGATGAGACACCGACCTCTGACGTTTTAATAAAGCAGATAATTTACCTGGTGTAAGACACAAAAAGCCTTCTGACATCATTAAAAAATTTTAAAAAAATTTTTAAATATAAAGAGTACCCAATTTCCCCCCCCCCCCCCCCAATTAAGGGGCAATTTAGCGCAGCCAATCCACCTACCCTGCACATCTTTGGGTTGTGGGGGTGAAACCCACGCAGAATGTGCAAAGGCCACACGGACAGTTTCATCACATTATCATCCCTTATCTCTACACCATCAAACTAGTCCAAACAATTTTAAAGCTATTTTGTTGTAGCTTTGGTTTATTGATGGATCTTCAGTGGTATTGGTCATCGGTAGTCTGGGATCTTGAACATAATGTGATGTTCATCTGTCAAAATGGAGCTATGTTTAACCTAGTCAGGCCTTTAGAAGCCCCCAAGTCTGGGAGTGTTGTCAATTCGGGGTTCTCTCTTTGGGTTCTGGAGTGGGGCAGAAGTGAGAGAAGCCAAATTATCAAGCTCAAAAGAAAAAAGGACAAGAACCTTTTTAAAATAAATTAAGGGGCAATTTAGCGTGGCCAATCCACCTACCCTGCACATCTTTGGGTTGTCAGGGCGAAACCCACGCAGACATGGGGAGAATGTGCAAACCCCACATGGACAGTGACCTAGGGCCGGGATTCGAACCCGGGTCCTCAGCGCAGGCATGAACCTTTGATGCTGCATTGCATCTTGTAGTTGGCACACATTGCTGCCACTGTGCATTAGTGGTGAAGGGAGTGGATATTTAAGGTGGTGGATGGACTTCTCCGTCCTGAATGGTGTGGAGATTCTGGAGTGTTATTGGAGCTGCACTCATCCAGACCAGTGGGGAATATTCTATCACACTCCTGCCTTGTGCCTTGTTGATGGTGGACAGGCTTTGGGTGGGGAATCAGGAGGTGAGTTACTCATCACAGATTATCCAGCCTCTGATCTGCTCTTTTGGCCACAGTATTTATTCATTTTTTAATATATAAATTTAGAGTACCCAATTCATTTTTTCCAATTAAGGGGTAATTTAGCGTGGCCAATCCACCTTCCTGCACATCTTTGGGTTGTGGGGGCGAAACCCACGCAAACACGGGGAGAATGTGCAAACTCCACACGGACAGTGACCCAGAGCCGGGATCGAACCTGGGACCTCGGCGCCGTGAGGCTGCAGGGCTAACCCACTGGTTACGCCAAAGTGCTACCCCGCCTCAGTATTTTTATGGCTGGTTCAATTTGGTTTCTGGTCAATGGTAAACTCTAGTATGTTGACAGTGATGGTGATACCATTGAATCTCAAAAGGATGTGGATAGATTCTCCCTTGTTGGAGATGGTCATTGCTTGGCACTTGTGTGGTGTCAATGCTACTTATCAGCCCCTGCCTGAACGTTGACCAGGTCTTGCTACATATGGGCACAAACATCTTCCATATCTGAGCAGGCATGAATGTTGCTGAGCATTGTGCAATCAGCAATTATAAAAGAAAATCATCAGTTCTTACTACCGTGCCATCACTGGAATTATTTATTCAACTGCAAGCACATTAATGCAATTTTTCCATTTCTGATTAATTACATTCAGCTCAGAGCGACAATGATTTTACTTTACAAGTGAGAGCGAGAGCTTGTACCTGCACATGGGCATGGGTGTCGCTGATGTTTGTTGCCCATGCCTAATTGCCTTCGAACTGAGTGGCTTGCTCCACCATTTTCAGAGGGCAATGAAATGTCAACCACATTGTTATGAGGCTAGAGTCACTGTTTAGCACAGGGCTAAATCGCTGGCTTTGAAAGCACACCAAGGCAGGCCAGCAGCACGGTTCATTTCCCATACCAGCCTCCCCGAACAGGCGCTGGAATGTGGCGACTAGGGGCTTTTCACAGTAACTTCATTTGAAGCCTACTTGTGACAATAAGCGATTTTCATTTCATTTCATGTAGGCAAAATCAGGCCAGGACGGCAGGCTTGCTCCCCTGAATTCATTCAACAATTGATGAGAGCTTCGTGGTTCATAGTTTCAATTCCACCAGCGGCTGGCGTGGGATTTGAACCTGCATCCCCCACAGCGTTAGCCGAGGGCCTCAGCATTAGTTCAGTGACAATACCACTGCACCACCTTCTCCCTAATTACACTCAAGAGTCTGCTTATATTAGCCACGGATATTGTCAAAGTTCACACCCAATGCCAGGGATTGTTTTCTTAACATTGTAGGGAAACCATCATTAGAGACAACATCAATAGTCACTTAGACAAGCGCAGGATAATTAAGGAAAGTCAGCTTGGATTCATTTAGGGAAAATCAGGTTTAACTAACTTGCTGAAGTATTTCGCTCGGAAGAAAAGTGAAAGTAGGCACTTGGTGAGTAGGCTGACTGACGGGAACCAGCCAGTAGTGGTGAATGATTGGAGGGAGGCTTGGAGTGGAGTTGCACAGGAGTCAATGTTGGGACCGCTGTTCTTCCTGGTATATGTTAATGGCCTAGACTGTGGTATTCAGGGCATGATTTCAAAATTTGCGGATGATATTAAGGTTGGAAGCACTGTCAACTTTGACGAGTATAGTCTTGAACTTCAAACGAACATAGACAAGTTGGTGGATGGGGCAGACAAGTGGCAGATGAAGTTCAATGCAGAAAAGTGTGGGATAATTCCCTTTTGCAGGAAGATTATGGAGATTATTATAGTAAAGGTGTATTTCTGTACGTAAGTCATTGGATTTGGCAGGGCATGTTGAGAGAACAGTTAATAAAGCATATAGTAACTCAGGCTTAATTAATTGGAGTACAGGAGTAAAGGGATCTTGAATAACTTGTGTAAGATGTAATTCGACCTCATCCACTTCTACTGCATCGACTTCTGGGCCCTGTACATGAGGGAGAATGGGAAGGCATTGGAGAGAGGTCAGAGGAGATTCACAAGAATGACCCCAGGGATAAAGGACTGAAGCTACAAGGGCCGATTGAAGAGGTTGGGACTGCTTTCCTCAGAGAGAAGGCTGCCAAGAGTAGACTTGATAAAGGTATTCAAGGTTCTAAGGTGTACGGACAGGGTAAATAATGAGAGACTGTTCCCACTCAAGGGAGCATCACGAACTAGAGGGTACAGATTCAAAATAATTGGCAAAAGGGGTAAAAGTGATGCGAGGAGAGAAACAAAACCATTCAAGAGGGCGGCTGGAGTCTGGAATGAGCTTCCCGAGGGGGTGGTTGAGGCAGGTTCGATTGAGGTAGTCAAAAGGGAATTGGACTGCTATCTGGAAAGAAAGAATGTGCAAGGGTCACAGGGATAAGGGCAGGGGAGTGGGACTCGGTAAAATGCTCTGTCGGCGAGCCAGTGCAGACTCAATGGGCAGAATGGCCTCCTCTGCGCTGTAAAGGTTCTGATTCTGCAATTAGCCTTCTCGAAAACGTAAGATACTAGGTCTGAGACAGCACCAATCTCAACAGCATGAAGCACATGAAACATTGAGTATGCAGACGCTACGTTTAAAACAAAAGCTTCAGTCTCAGCGGAAATCTAATTTTCACACTTCGCGGACATGCAATGTGACAGTGATTTATCTTCTGTCTTTTTCACGACTGAAAAATACTCAACGCACAGATATTTCCCATTCTGTTCCGAAACAGCAGCCTCGCCCATTCTGTCGCTAATTCCCTGGTTATGGTAAATGCAAGCCAGACAAACAACCGATCACCGAGACTGCAACAAGCTAGTTAGGTAAAACACGCGTTCTCAGCTGCATAGCCATTAGCATGCAGCTGATGTAAATCTGACTTTGTTTGTGCACCATTATCAGAAAGTATGTAAAGAGATGCCCAAATAATCGACACCCTTCTCATGGGATAGGTGTAGAAAGAGGATGTGAGGAAGGTTTCAAGTTAATAATGATCAGGGATGCAAAATGTCAGCCAGGAAGGTGGGTTAAGGGCGGCACGGCGGTGCAGTGGTTAGCACCTCTGCCTATGGCGCTGAGGTCCCGGGTTCGATCCCGGCCCCGGGTCACTGTCCGTGTGGAGTTTGCACAGTCTGCCCGTGTCTGCGTGGGTTTCACCCCCACAACCCAAAGATGTGCAGGGTAGGTGGATTGGCCACGCTAAAAAAAATTGCCCCTTAATTGGAAAAAAATAATTGGATACTCTAAATACAAATAAAAAAAAAAAAATTTTAAAGGTAGATTAGATGAATTGATTGTTTTCATCCAGCTTTGAGATTTTCCACATTTCATTCATGTGGGCGCCAGTGCAGAATTCTGTAATGTCTCGATTCAGGAGAGTTCAACAATAAGTGGTAAATTTGGCAAGGTTCCGCTCAAGCAGCTTAGCCTTTGTTGATTAGAGAACTGGCCAGAGATGTCCGGCTACCCGATTCAAGGTGATCCCAATTGTGCAGTGATAGACAAAGGACCTGGAGCACCAATAGTGCCAAATGATATCTATTTCCTAATCTGAACTCCAGCCAAGCATGGCTCCAACCCTGAAGCAGAGTAGTGCAATTCTAACTGTTCAATACCCACTTCTGCACTTTGCCAGATTGGCAGTTCTATAAAAGAATAACATGGGAACATGTTAGTAAATTTATAAATGTATGAGTTAGGAGCAAGAAAAGGCTAGTTGGCCCCTCTAGCCTGCTCTGTCCTTCCAAAAGATTGTGTCTGATCTGATTGTGCTCTCAACACCACATTCTGACCAACCCTGCTAATGTTCGACTCCCTTGTTAGTTAAGAACCTAGCTACCTCTGCCTTAAAAAACATTCATTGACCCCGCCTTCATCGCTCTCTGGGGTATATAGTTCCAAACTCTCTCAGCCCTCGGAGAGAAAACATTTCTTCCCATCCCCATTCGAAATGGGAGACCCCTTACTTTTAAACTATGCTCCCCTCGCGCTAGTCTCTCCCATTCTCTAAAAGTAATATAATCCTAATTTCCATCATTGCTGGAGTAACCTCCATTTGATGTTAGGTCAAATAAGTCGATGTTCCCCGTTTCCCCAAAGTAAATTGACGGGTTTTCATTTTGTCCTTTACCGCAACTTCAAACTGAAATATTTCTCCCCTTCTGGGAGATTAATTTATAATAGTCAACAGCACCGCCAATGAGAAATAATCTACATTGTCCTTACCTCCAGTTTGAGCACATCTTGTTGCAGTTTACGCTGAAACTCTAGGAAATGCTTAATGGTCAGTTTGCCCTTTAGATCTGCACCAAAGAAGTAAGTGGTGAGTGCTGAGCTAACTCCAGATTTTAGTGTGTTCCCTGTCGTGGAGCGATCTCGGTGACGCATTCCTATACTGGTCTGCGATCGAATAATGCTCTGAACCTGTAAAATGTAGGCAGAAAGAGAGCGCAAAAGTCACAGCATGCTTTCTGATCACAACTTCTCGATTATCAGCAAGACACAATGCAGAAATATTTAGTACGGCACAAGAGCGGTTCAACGAATGGGGCTTTTCAGCCTGTTTTATTTAACTCTTTGAGAATAAGAGAGCTACCAGCTTCCCTTTCCAACATTTAGTGTTTCAAAAAATAATTGAATCTGGTGTCCTGGCTTTTGCCACTCTGATTTTGGCCTAACCGCCTTTAAATGACCATATTGGCACATATGGCTGTCATGTAAACCAACATGAAATAAATAATCTAACATAGGACATGTGTTGGAATGCTCACGCTGGTTTAAAGATCTAATGCAAAATATTCAAGATCATTAAGGGAATAAACTGAACTCTGATAATAATAGAAAAAAAAGACTTGTATTTATGTACTGTCTTTCCTCAAGTGTTTTACGGCCAATGAAGTACATTTGAAATGTAGTTACTGTAGCAATGTAGGAAACATGGTGACCGATTTAAGCACAGAAAGATCCCACAAACAACAATGTGAAATTAACCAGATAATCTGATTTAGTTCTGTCAATTTGAGGGATAAATATTGCCCAGGACACTGGGGATCTTCGCCGGTCTTCGTTGAAATACTGCCCTGGGATCTTTTACGTCCACCTGAGTGTGCAAATGGGGCCTTGTTTTAATGTCTTATCTGAAAGCAGCACTTCTTTCTTTTAATATAAATTTAGAGTACCCGATTAAATTTTTTTCCCCATTAAGGGGCAATTTAGCGTGGCCAATCCACCTGCACATCTTTGGGTTGTGAGGGTGAAACCCACACAGACACAGGGAGAATGTGCAAACTGCACATGGACAGTGACCCGGGACCGGGATGGAACCCAGGTCCGCGAGGCAGCAGTGCTAACCACCGTGCCCCCCCCTCCCCAACCGAAATACAGCACTTCTGACAGTGCAACACTCCTTCAGTATTACATTGGAATGTCAGAGAAGAATTTTGTGCTCAGATCTCTGGGAGTGGGACTGAAAATCCCAATATTCTTGCTCAGAAGCAAGAGTGCTACCCTGCTATGGGTGGTATGGTAGCACAGTGGTTAGCACTGTTGCTTCACAGCACCAAAGTCCCAGGCTTGGGTCACTGTCTGTGCGGAGTCTGCACATTCTCCCCATGTCTGCATGGGTTTCCTCCGGGCGCTCCGGTTTCCTCCCACAAGTCCCGAAAGACATGCTACAAGGTAATTTGGACATTCTGAATTCTCCTTCTATGTACCCAAACAGGCGCCGGAGTGTGGCGACAAGGGGATTTTCACAGTAACTTTACTGCAGTGTTAATGTAAGCCAACTTGTGACAATAAAGATTATTAATTACTGAGCTGCAGCTGACAAATAAATAATGCTTGGGATTTCCACAAACTCAAGGGATAGGTGACACATCTGAAACTAGGAGGGAAATTGCACTGCAACACAGACCTAGCTACTGCACAGACAGAGCAGTGAATCGAATGCCCACTGATAGTGTGGAGTCAGAGAGTGTGTAAATAAAATCGAGGGAAATAGTTGAGAGTGGAGTTTAGAAGGTTATTACTTTCCTGTACTAACCAACTGGAATGCAGTGTTTTTTATCCTTACGTTCCTAATTTGTTTTGGATATTACAATAACCTTATCTGATGTTACCACGTAGCTTCAGAGGCCACACCCAACGTAAAATTAAACAGTTACATTGAACATGCAGAAACATGAGTATAATTTCTACAGGGGTTTTTCTCACGTGTGCCCTGCTGTAACATAGGTGGAAATCCCAGAGGAATAGTATAAGCAGCAGTGGCTTTCGGGGCTCCTCCTCCCAAGTTACCATGGGCAGTCGCATGAGTTCCAGCAGAAATTGTACCCATTCTATGTGCAAATGCTTCTCGGATAATTACCTGTTCAAACTCCTCCAGATCTACCTCACCATCGCCATTTAGGTCAAACATTTTAAAGGCGATTTCGAAATTCCTGTGCGGAGCTAA
The DNA here is from genome assembly GCF_047496885.1 of Scyliorhinus torazame. NCBI lineage: Eukaryota > Metazoa > Chordata > Chondrichthyes > Carcharhiniformes > Scyliorhinidae > Scyliorhinus > Scyliorhinus torazame. The sequence continues at coordinate 11,016,614 of NC_092734.1, forward strand.
TTGGAGAAGAAATAATCAATTTCATTGTCCCTAATGCAAACATACAGAAGCTTTCGGCAGTTTCAGGTAAGCCACAGCTTCCGTCATAACATATATTGTTTCTGGCTTCTATACCAATTGAAAAACTCTATGCAGGTAGAGTTATAAAAGGCAAAATTCAATAACACATCTTTTTACGATTCCACTGGTTGTTGTAAAAATGTCTTTAAACTCAAGCACTTGAGAAATTCTTAAATCTCTCCCAAATGGCAAAATCTTGAGTACCTATTGGAATTTAAATTGCAATTATTATCTGTAGAAAGTTCATCCCAGCATTTACATGGCACTTTAGTGAATCTCAGAAACATTCCAATGCTCTTTACTTATAATGAATAACTTTCAGGTTCAGTGGCGCATTGTGTAAGCAAACACTTTACGCTCGATTCCCACAAACAAGCAACTGACTTTGATGATACAGATTAAAAGGAGAAATGCTCGCCCAGGCATTGCCATCTCCCAAAGGGTCCATGTGATTTTTAAACATCCATCTGAACTGACAGATGGGGCTGCAATTAAAACATCCCAGGTGAAGGACAGCACTTCCAGCAGTGCAGCATGCCCTCAATAATGCACTGAAAAAATGGGACGCAGTCTTCTGAATCGGATACAACAGTACTAACTGAGCTAAAGCTGTCACACGTTGAGCCTGTCGAAGGACTGCATTTGCGCCTAAAGCCAATGACTGATCACGTAAATACAAGAGCCGGATTCCAGAATGACTTCTGGGATAACCCAGGAGATATGGTCACAGTTTTAGAAAGGTTACTGGAAGCAGACATTAAGTTACCACTTTACGGGGCGGCACAATGCCTACGGCGCTGCGGACCCAGGTTCGATCCCAGCCCTGGGTCACTGTCCGTGTGGAATTTGCACATTCTCCCCGTGTCTGCGTGGGTTTCACACCCCCACATGATGGTGGATTGGCCACGTTAAATTGCCCCTTAATTGGAAAAAAAATAAATTGGATACTCTAAATTTATTTTTCAAAAGTTATCACTTCCCTAAATAACTTTCTCTATTAAATTATCCACATTCTCAGTACATGATCGAACACAGACATCAAGTGCATGCTTATTTGTAGGTCAGACGATGTGGTAAAGTCACGGTTCCTGCACAACCTTGCATCTCTTGGGTAAGGTTACTCGTCACGGGGCAGGATTTTACTTCTCCAGAGGTGCAGACCACTCAGGTTGGGAATGGGACAGTCCGTCCTTAAAATGTTACGCTCCAATTGCATCAGTTTTGCTGATCTACTGTTTCACACATGGGTGATTATGCCTCACTGAATATTCCATTAGCAATTCACCAATTGTGGCGCTCATCTTTAATTTTAACAGCCCATAAAAATGCAACTATTCACAATTGCTCCCTGTAGAGTTGAATGCATTTGAGTCAAATCCTGTATGATTTACAGTGTATCCTATTTGCATGTGACAGAAATGACACTGAACAATTTGCACTTGCTTCTTTTTATCAGAGAATTTACAGTGCAGAAGGAGGCCATTCGGCCCATTGAGTCTGCACCGGCTCTTGGAAAGAGCACCCTACCCAAGGTCAACACCTCCACCCTATCCCCATAACCCAGTAACCCCACCCAACACTAAGGGCAATTTGTTGGACACTAAGGGCAATTTATCATGGCCAATTCACCTAACCTGCACATCTTTGGGCTGTGGAAGGAAATCGGAGCACCCGGAGTAAACCCACGCACACACGGGGAGGATGTGCAGACTCCGCAGAGACAGTGACCCAAGCCGGAATCAAACCTGGGACCCTGGAGCTGTGACGCAATTTGCTATCCACAATGCTACCGTGCTGCCCAATTTTTCTCCCCAAGAGTAGAAGCCATTTTTGTAGCTCTCTCTCTGCACCATAGACACAACCAGGGTACAGTCAGGTAATTTACCCTTTACACCTATTAGATATCTCACAATATCTCACACAGCAACTTTACATCTATTACTCTTTACATCTCAGGCGATGCCTGAGAATTGGCCGGTGTGAACATACTCGCAGTTTCTCCTCTCTCCTCGAGGGAACACACTCAGTACCTCGGCCTTGGAGATCGGGAACTCACTTTGCAGAGGATCATGGGCACAAACCAATATTCTCCTGACAAAGTCCAAATCTCAGTCTTGCCCTATTTTGCACAGCTCCCGAGTTCACTTTGCCTGCACCACAATGCTGGGTACGTTACAAGAACCATGTAGAGTTCATAGAATTTACAATGCAGAAGGAGGCCATTCGGCCCACCAAATCTACACCGGCCCTTGGAAAGAGCACCCCACTGAAGCCCACACCTCCACCCTAACCCCGCAACCAAGTAACCCCACCTAACCTTTTTTGGACCTTAAAGGCTATTTAGCATGGCCAATTCACCTAACCTGCACATCTTTGGGCTGTGGGAGGAACCCGAAGCACCCGGAGGAAACCCACGCAGCAACGGGGAGAACATGCAGACTCCTCACGGACAATGACGCAAGCCGGGAATCAAACCTGGGACTCTGGAGCTGTGAAGCAACAGTGCCAACCACTGTGCTACCCTGCCACCCATTGTTCTGACAAATAATTACTGAAATAGCTGTTGAACGACGAGGGCATCATTCCGCACCAACACCACCAATCAGCTGTGTCCACTTCGCACACGAGTCATTTGCAGGATGACATCTCCAACACACCTTGCTACAGGCAGCTATTTCTTCTTGGAAAGTGAGGGACTATTGCAACAATTTGGCCTGGATGGCTGAACATACACAACAGAGAAAGTTGTTCAACTTGGAACAAGCCCTTGTGATTCACGTATCCTGCCTTGCGTGTATGTGCTCGTGTCCAATACCAAACTGATTACTCTGCAGTACAAATGGCATCAAAGTTCATGGAATTCGTAAGGAGGTGGAAGCCCTCCAGGTGTCGGAACAGAGCTGGCAGTGTTGGGTTGTGGAGGAAAAATCGAGATGTCCTCAAGACCGACAATCTGCAGCTCCTCAATTTGTAGCAATTTACTCAAACTTTGGGAGTTTTGGTCAGCAAGGAAACTGAATCATGGAAAGGGAGTTAAGAGCCTCTGAAAGAAGGCAGTGGGAAATCTAAGCCCGCAGAGTTCCACATGCTCCCTTCCTCAGGTACATACCTGACTTATCCAAGTCCCGAGAATTTCGACCAGTTCGGAGAACCAAGGTATATGTAGCCCTCCCCTCCTCCCCCCGCGGGGTGTGGGCATGACTCCTGCTGCAGTGTAACAAGCTGAAACTGTCTGGCTTTTCAGCATGAGCAATATCTCACACAACCCAAATTAAAGGGCTACACGGTGGCGCAGTGGTTAGCACTGCTGCCTCACGGTGCTGAGGACCTGGGTTCGATCCCAGGCCCGGGTCACTGTCCGTGCGGAGTTGTTGCACATTCTCCCCGTGTCTGCGTGGTCTCACCCCCACAATCCAAAAATATGTGCAGGGTAGGTGGATTGGCCACGCTGGGGCTGGTTTAGCACAGGGTTAAAGAGCTGGCTTTTAAAGCAGACCAAGGCAGGCCAGCAGGACGGTTCAATTCCCATACCAGCCTCCCCAAACAGGCGCCGGAATGTGGCGACTAGGGGCTTTCACAGTAACTTCATTTGAAGCCTACTTGTGACAATAAGCGATTTTCATTCATTTCATTCAAATTGCCCCTGAATTGGAAAAAAAGACCCAAATTAAGAGGTGGCAATAACAGTGAGATTCCTTGCCGGTTCTTGGGAATTTCCTCCGGGTGCTCCGGTTTCCTCCCACAGTCCAAAGATGTGCAGGTTAGGTGGATTGGCCGTGTTAAATTGCCCTTAGTGTCTAAAATCTGCCCTTAGTGTTGGGTGGAGGTGTTGACTTTGGATAGGGTGCTCTTTCCAAGAGCCGGTGCAGACTCAATGGGCCGAATGGCCTCCATCTGCACTGTAAATTCAATGATAATCTATGATTAATCTAGGACAAAGGTTCGGCACAACATCGTGGGCCGAAGGGCCTGTTCTGTGCTGTATTTTTCTATGTTCTATGTTCACTTCTTGTGAAACCACAGAGCAGTAGGGATTAAATCCATGAAAAACGTGGCTACAGTAAATCTCAAGTCATATCTTTGAACTTTACAGGGTCTTGCATGGGGTCCGCAGGTGTCTGATTTTACATTTCCCTTGATCTGCCAAGTATCTGGTTGACTTATCCGATGTTGTCCCAATAAAAACAGCACTGTTTTCCTTTGGAAAATTGGACCCGGGAAATCATCAGCGAGTGTTAGTGAGTGAATATTTGTAGGCGTTTGCATATCACCGCAGTAACCACTTCCATTGATTACAGAGGTTCAGAGCGGGTTACACCACTCTGCTCACTTTGGTAGCCTGCCCAAATTTGTGAAGATGCGGCGAGAAAAATACATTTTCGTGTGGAGGCCTAATTGGATTTTCTTAAAAAGGGGCAAAGATAACAAAGAATTATGGAAATGCCGATAATGTACTTGAAAGAAGACATGCCTTATTTATTTCTTCCTTGCAATCTTAGAGTTCCATGAATAGCATATGCTGAATCAGGCCACATATTAGCATCAATAAATAATTACCAAAATTGCAGTAATCAATCAGCAGAGAATAACATTTTCTTTTACAGTTCAGGGACTCTACTGCATTTCTCCATTAATTCCCAATTTAGTTCTTCTAACAACTCTGCTGTGTAATAGCTGGAAATAGTATTCATGATGCTGAATGTAAGAGTTGCATGTCTAATAATATTGTTTAAATTAGGAACAAATTCTAAATGCAAGACTGCACGGATACAAGCAATCGTTACGGTTTAGTACTCAATGCGTTGAAAGTTAAAACCAGGCTGTATAAACATTTTTAAAAAAACAGCATTCTCAAACTGCAATCCCAGCTTCACTTATCCTCGCCACTCCAGAATTGGTTGTTAATGGGAAATTCAAAGATAGGTACAGGTTGGTGAGGAGCCATTTGGTTCATTCAGCCCTTCCTTCCACGGTAAACTAAATATTCCCAACAGAGCGTCTGCCTACATCTTGAATAATTTTATCAATTTTCTCTCCGGCTACCTCATCTGTACAACCGTTTAAAAAAAAATAATTTACGGAATGTGGAGGTCGCTGGTTACACCAGCATTTATTGCCCATCCCTAGTTGCCCATCAGAAAGTGGTGGTGGGACTTCCGGTGGCGGCCATGGAGGAGTAGGTCGCACATTTGATAGCTCCCGCCTGTAATGGACTTTTGGACCTTTTTCCCCCCATTTTCTTTGGATTTTATGGGATAAATCAGTGACAAGTGAGACAGCAAGGAGAAATCCCCCTCCGGCGTATGGAGAATTGGACCAGAAGTGGTCGTGTGAGAAGACAAAGTCCTATAAGGGAGACGCAAAGAGCTGACAACGCGGGAAAGCATGGCGGAGAGCAAGGGCCGCGGGGAGACGGCTCAGTGGTCAACGGAGCAGCTGGTGAAGATTTTCGAGGATTGCTTCGCCGAGCTGAAGAAGGACACGCTGGACCCGATTAAAGCTACGATTGATCAAGTGGTTCAGAATCGGGAAACCCACGGGAGAGCGATCCAGGAGGTGGAACAAAAGTTGGCCGAGCACAAGGAGTATATAACTGTGCTGGAAAACAAGGTGGGGATGATGAACGACCGGCAGAAAATAATGTAGGAGGAGCTGGAGGACCTGGAGAATAGGTCCAGGAGGCAGAATCTCAGAATTGTTGGTCTCCCTGAAGGCAGTGAGGGATCGGATGCGAGGGCCTATGTGACGGACATGTTGGAGAAGTTGATGGGTGCTGGGGCGTTCCCTCGGCCCCTGGAATTGGACAGAGCGCACAGAGACCTCGCGAGGAAGCCCAGAGCGAACGAGCCGCCGAGTCCATGGTGGTACATTTTCACCGTTTCGTGGACAAGGAACACGTTTTTCGGAGCAATACTTGTCACACAGGCCGATTTCTCTACTGAATGTGGATGACAAACTGCTGGCTAAGATACTGGCCACAAAGATAGAGGACTGTGTCCCGGGGGTGATGGGGGTAGGCTAGACGGGATTTGTTAAGAGCAGGCAACTCAAGACCAATGTTCGAAGGCTTCTAAATGTTATTATGATGCCCTCAGAAGGAGAGAAGGCGGAGGTGTGGTAGCGATGGATGCGGAGAAGGCTTTTGATCGGGTGGAGTGGAATTACCTGTGGAAGGCGCTGGGAAGGTTTGAGTTTGGTGAGGGCTTTATTGACTAGGTGCGGTTGCTCTGGAAGGTGCTGACTAAGGAACCGTGGTGAGTTAATGCAGTGCATCTTGTAGATGGTTACACGGCTGCCACTATTCGGCGGTGGTGTAGGGTTTGAATGTTTGTGGAAGGAGGAGCAATCAAGCGGGGCTGCTTTGTCCGGGATGGTGTCGAGCTTCTTAAGTGTTGTTGAAGCTGCACTCATCCAGGCAAGTGGAGAGTATTCGATTACACTCCTGACTTGTGCCTTGTAGATGGTGGACAAGCTTTGGGGAGGTCAGGAGGTAGGATTCCTAGCCTTTGACCTGCCCTGGTAGCCATAGTATTAATATGGCTAGTCCAGTTCAGTTTCTGATCAATGTAACCCCCAGGATATTGATTTCAGACATTGATCATTGAATGCTGTGCTTACTATATGTTCTGTTCTAGTCTTTTACAATTGAGCCTCGACTTAAAAATCCTGTTCAGAGGGCAGCTCAGTGGCGCAGTGGGTTAGCCCTGCAGCCTCATGGCGCCGAGGTCCCAGGTTCGATCCCGGCTCTGGGTCACTGTCTGTGTGGAGTTTGCACATTCTCCCCGTCTTTGCGTGGGTTTCGCCCCCACAATCCAAAGATGTGCATGGTAGGTGGATTGGCCATGCTAAATTGCCCCTTAATTAAAAATAAAAAATCCTGTTCAGGATGAATGTTCTCATTCTACTTAATATCTCTATAAGGTTCCATTTCAAGACAGACACTTTTTGGACTGTGGCCAGTGCCAATTTTCACTCCTGCTCCTCTTCCTCCCCACACCCCAATAAACCAAAGTAAAATGAAAGATTACTGGCCACATGTTCAAGAGTTAAGATTATTGCAAAGCATCTCCACTTATGTATGGAAATCTTAGATAAAAATGAACCTCGTTCATGCAATATTAATAAAAAGCAGATTTGAGTCATGTTCTGTGCTGATGCTTCTGATGTGAAATATATTTTATCGATCTATTTCTTCAGTTTATAGATTGCTCCTAGGAGAGTTGTGTGTCACAACGCATCGATAAATACTCACTGGACAGAACGGTGGTGAGAAAAATGTAATCGGAGAAGGAAATCAGTCCGCACTCGCCCAGTGTGTAAAATATGCTGTCCTCGTCAGCAAACTTCTCCCGTCCATGAGAAAGTTTCTACCAAAGAAGATGGAAAAGTAGTCAGATTGGTGACACCACCTGCGAGATTGTTGGGCTATCAAATACAGGCCTGGGATCAAACTGCAGGAGATGCGGAGCACAAGCAGAGATAATAAGAAATGGCGATTGAGTAGATTGCAGAGTTGACCTTATTTCATTATACAATAATGCAAAAGCTGAGGCCAAGGGATTGGGTCGAGGGGACATAACATGCAAGAGCCACAGTATCAGACACACAATAAACACTGCAATGTTTAAAACAGGAAAGACCGATGCAGACAGATTCACATACCTAACACAGCAAAATATCGCCAAGGTCCCACTGATCACAGCCACAAGGATATTATTTACCTTGTCTATCAAAGATTCTTAACATTGAGGGATGGCCAAAAAAAGGGAAGCCCCCATTATAAACTGAGACGTCAAACATTGCATTATACCAAAGGGAGTGGGGCCATTCAACTCCTCGTGTCTGTTGTACCATTCAATCAGATCATAGCTAATTCTGTGACTCAACTCTCATTTAACCAACTTTGCTCAAGATCCCTTGATATGCTCACGCAACAAAAATCAGTCTTGAAAATTTTAATTGATCCATCATCCACAGCTTGTTGGGATGAAAGTTCCTGATTTCCACTGGTGTGTGGAGGAGAATGGCCTGGTCCTAAATCTAAGACTGTCTTCTTGTTCCGAATCTCTCCACCAGGTGATGCAGTTTCTATGCCTACCCTATCGAAAAATCCTTTTATCATTTTAAAAATCCCAGTCAAAATACCCCTCGACTTTCTAAACTCACGGGCATGCAGGTTGATGTAGTTTGTCATCCTTATTTGATCCTTTTGATTGTAGCTATAATTCTGCTGATTTAGCACTGCACCTTCTCGAGGACAAATATGTAGTTTCCGAGTTTCGATGCTCAATACTGAATGCAGTACTACACATGCTATCTGATCAAGGCTCTGTGTAACCCTAGCAAAACATTATCTCCTTCATATTTCAACCTTCTTTTAAAGCAAACATTCCATCAGCTATTCGGATTACTTTTTGTGTACAAGTGCCTGATAACAGTGTCTGCGAGCGATGCATATTCCTTTCAACCTGAAAATTTGTGGCTTCCGCTTTTCAAAAATATAACTGGGACTTAACAATTAACCCTTTAAGTAGTGGAAGTTCTGTCAGGGACTCAAAACTACAGATATTCGACAATACCATCCATTAGGTCAGGTGTGTACAAGGTCAAACAACTAATCCAGTGTGTTCAAACCTAAATATAACATGAAGTTGCAAGAACACTAAAGCCATATTATCAAGTAAAAGCAGCATTTTAAATGAAACCGTAGAAAAACACTTACAAATAAAAAAACCTTTGATGGTTCAATGCAACTACGTGTTGCACTGCTGCCATGCAGTTGACTGGCAACAGACGACTTCATATGAAGTAACATTTCATGTAGCATTTAGCTAAGCAATGAGAGGTAATTTCACATGACATGAACAATCCCTCTTGGAAGACTTGGCTTGGGAATAAAATACTGCAATTTTATTCCTATCCTAAAGTGGAACATGTAAAATACTACAATTCGTGACACTAAGGAACCAGAGATGGATCCTCATCAGTTCAGATGAAAGCTAGGACAGCACGGGTGGCGCAGTGGGTTAGCACTGCTGTCTCACGGTGCTGAGGTCCCCGGTTCGATCCCGGCTCTGGGTTACTGTCCGTGTGGAGTTTGCACGTTCTCCCCGTGTTTGCGTGGGCTTCGTCCCCACAACGCAAAGATGTGCAGGCTAGGTGGATTGGTCACGCTAAATTGCCCCTTAATTGGAAATAATGAATTGGGTACTCTAAATTTATATACGAGAAAGGTCAAATGAAAACTCACCAATCTGAAAGGTTACCCCTGTTTCTCGCTGCACGGATGCTTCCGGTCCTCCTGGGTATTTCCAGCATTTTTTGTTTATATTGATAATATTTCACTGACAAAAGGTGAAATATTTTGCCCAATGCATTTCCATTTTGCACCTATGTACCAGGTCTTATGTGCAGTGCGTAGCTTTCTTGCCTCGGAATCAGAAACCCTATGTTCGTGTCCCACCCAAGGACTTGACGGCCTAGGAAGGTGCATTCAAAACACACCCAAACAGGTTGATATCGATCTATTGCCAATGGCAGGCAATATGAGTGGGGCAGATTCCTGGTCAGTCACGTGATGGAAAGAACATTGGAACCTCGACCATCACTATTCGTAGCTCCAGGCTACAACGTGTATGTAAAAGTTCAGGTTGCCACGGCAACTCGGACTCCACACTGCCCCAATAGAGCTAGAGAAGGCTTACCCTAACAAAGAAAAATTGAAACGGTCCATACTAGAACAGCAGAGTGTTGAAGCGCAGAGTGCTGTAAATCAACGCCCTGTCAACCATCCTTGATCTTGGTCACTCACTTGCAAAGAGATAGCAAGTACTGAGTAAATACTCAATGCTTCCCTGGGGGAGGAGGAAAAGAATTTTTAAGAAAGTAATCCTGGGTCATTTTTGCATCGGCAAGTTCAGCTGGTTGTAAGCATCATTGGCAGGTGTCTGCCGCTATCCTCTCGGGCACGGGTGATTCAGGGGCTTGGAACTACTGGATGGAGGAACCAGTCTTGAAGGAGGTACATGAACAGGAGGGAGGAAAAGTGGAAGAGGGAGGAAAGTTGATGGAGAGGAAGAGCCCATTCTACTTTGAAGACGGGTCAACTTTTTGCAGTGTTGATGAATAATCTTATGCACATTGACAACACAGCCTTGCACTGCACTGGGAGGAAATGACACAGGTCAGTAGTAGGTGCAGATGAATCATCAGAGATTGCCGTTGACTTCCACTACAAGAGACAATGGATTTATTGGAGTAAGGCATCTCAGTCTGCGGCTAATTAAAGACCTTTCCCCCCCACTCTAAATTACCAAAGGGCTTTGCCCTGCAAGTCACTAGAAGAACAAACTGAGGGTTACTGGGCATCAAGGACCTTGGTAGACAATGACCAACTGTCTATCTCTATCCAGGAGGTATACGGATTGAGAAAAAAAATAGAGATGCAGCAGAGAAGTAAACAGGATGAACGTACGAATTAAAAGGCGTAGGCCACTCTCAAGCCTGCTCCGCCATTTAAAAAGATCATGGTTGATCTGATTTTAACCTCACATCCCTGGCTACCCTGATCACCTTTAAACCTCTTTAAATTCTCTTCTTCAAAAGGTGATTGAGGCATTGTCCTTGAATATCTTTAAGGCAAACGTAGATAGATTCTCGATAAGCAAGAGAATTCCATGATCTCACAACTCTCAGAAAAATTCTTCTCGCCTCTGTCCTAAATGGATGCCCCCTTACTTTTAAACAGTGACCCCAAGTTCTAGATTCTCCCATCAGAGGGAACGTCCTCTCCACATCCAGCCTGTCAAGTCCCCTCAGGATTTTATACGTTTCAATCAAGTCGCCTCTTACTCTTCTAAACTCCACCAGATACAAGCCTTAGGTCACTGAGGCATCCCATCCATTGCAGGCATTAACCTAGTAAACCTTTTTAAAAATAAGTTTAAAGTACCCAATTTTTTTTTTTCCAATTAAGGGGCAATCCACCATCTTTGGGTTGTGGGGGTGAAACCCACGCAGACACGGGGAGAATTTTCAAACTCCACACGGACAGTGACCCAGGGCCGGGATTTGAATCCGGGTCCTCAGCGCCGCAGTCCCAGTGCTAACCACTTCGCCACGTGCCGCCCTAACTTAATAAACGTTCTCTGAACTGCTTCTAATGCATTTAGATCTTTCCTCCCTACTCTTATATTCAATTCCTCTTGCTATAAATGCAACATTCTATTAGCTTCGCTAATTACTGCTGCACATGCACTCTAACCTTTTGTAATTCATGCACTAGGACACCCAGATCCCTCTACATCTCCAGAGCTCTGCAATCCCTCACCATTTGGACAATATTCACAATCAATTTGTGTCATCCTTTATTATTTTTGTAACGTCTCGTCTTATCTATTGGTTTACCTCACATTTTGCCACATTATACTCCATTGGCCTGATGTTTGCCCACTCACGTAAACAAGCTATATGAAATGTACCACCTTATGTCCTCTTCGCAGCTTACTTTTCTACCTATCTGTGTGGCATCAGCAAATTTAACAACCATACCATGTATGCCCTCATCCAAATTAGTTACATAAATTGTAAAGTGTTGAGGCTCCAGCACTGATCTCTGTGGCACATCACTCGTGGTTTACTCTTTGACTTGTATTCTCTGTCCCTTTCATTTTTAAAATAAATTTCGAGTACCCAATTTTTTTTTTTCACAATTAAGGGGCAATTTAACGTGGCCTAACCTGCACATCTTTGGGTTGTGGGGGTGAAACCCACGCAGACACGGGCAGAATGTGCAAACTCCACATGGACAGTGACCCAGGGTCGGGATTCGAACCCGGGTCCTCAGTGTCACAGTCCCAGTGTTAACCACTGCGCCACATGCTGCCCCCTTCTCTGTCCCTTTCTGTCATGGTCTGTTTGTCATTTCCCATTTTAGTGCCTCCCTCTCGTACCTCGTCTCTATACTTTGATATTCCACATTTTCTACGTTTGATCCCTTGCCCCCACTATTTAGTTTAAAACACTTTCTACTTCTCCAGTAAGCTGCCAATGCGATTCGCAGGGACACTCGTCCCAGCATGGTTCAGGCGTAGAGCGCCCCAGCGGTATGGCCCCCACTTTCCCCTGCTGCTAGTGCCCCACGAACCGGAAACACTTCTCTCACACCAGCCTTTGAGCCACGCATTCAACTCTCTAATCTTAGTTGCCATAAACGAGTTAAATTGGATACAGAAAGAGAAAAGTGTGGGGGGCGGGTGTGGAGGAAGGTAGTTTTTAAGAGAAAGACCATCTCACAGAACAGAAAAGCAAGAAAATAATTGCATTTCAAAATTAAAATTTTTAAATGCCTAACCTGTGTAGAACCTGTAGGAATGAGGCCCACGGTCTCAATTGTTCCCTTTCCAAGACAGAGAGCTTGAGTGGCATTTCAGGATTAGAAGCCAAGTCATTAAAAAAGGTACTTGCGGGCAGCACGGTGGTTCAATGGTTAGCACTGCAGTCTCACGGCGCCGAGGTCCCAGGTTCGATCCCGGCTCAGGGTCACTGTCCGTGTGGAGTTTGCACATTCTCCCCGTGTTTGTGTGGGTTTCGCCCCCACAACCCAAATGTGCAGGGTAGGTGGATGGGCCACGCTAAATTGCCCCTTAATTGGAAAAAATGATTTGGGTACTCTAAATTTATTTAAAAAAAGGTACTTGCTCTATTAAGTACAAGCCCCCAACTTTTAGGAGTGTGTTTCACTGGCAATTAATATGCAAGCACAGCAATTCCTTGAAACTCATGGGAGGGTGAGGGCGAACAGCCATTTTATGATGAAGCGGTCGATATGGTGAATCAGTTGGTGGTCGCTACACATGTTTTGTAAGCCATATTATATTGCACAGCGCCAATGTTTATAATATCATTAATAGAATTTTTCAGCCAACCCACTTCACTACCCTCACATTAAAAACATCAAATCATCTTACAGTATAATTTCGGTGTCAGCAGTGTGGCTGTGAGACGCAGAAATTATACCCCAAGATGACTTTTTAAAAAAATTTAGAGTACCCAATTCATTTTTTCTCCAATTACGGGGCAATTTAGCTTGTTCAATCCACCTACCTTGCACATCTTTGGGTTGTGGGGGCGAAACCCACGCAAACACGGGGAGAATGTGCAAACTACTCCAAGATCCCGTACCAGCCTCCCCGAACAGGCGCCGGAATGTGGCGACTAGGGGCTTTTCACAGTAACTTCATTGAAGCCTACTTGTGACAATAAGCGATTTTCATTTCATTTCATTTCAAAATGACTTGATACTTTTATGCAAGAGTAGCGAAGTGGGTTGGCTGAAAAACTCCATTGATGATATTATAAACAGATTTATGCAGAGTTATTAAGCTACAATTTAGCACAGCAGATTATTAAAATATAATTATTTTTATTTTCAGCCCATTATCCTTGGAAGCTGTGCTTTCTGTGCCCTGATCTCCGAAACCATTAAAAAAAGACCTTTAGTTTCCTGCATACAAATTCAAAATTAATCGTAGTTCTCAAGTATTTTGAAAACTTAATAAGTACCAGCTCCTTTTTGCACTCAATTTCTAAACCCTTAAGTTTGTGATAGCCATGCGTGACAAGGGGTAAAGAATAGATTTAATTTATACACACACACACCTTTGGCTGAATTATCCGATTCTGAGGCTATGTCCCCACGCCGGGGTGGGAATGGTGGCGTTTTACGACAGAAAGAATGGCGTGAAACGGCCGCCGATTCCCCATTTTGCTGGGGGCTAGTAGGAAGGCAGCATAGAGGGCGGTATGTGGCGCAGTGGTTAGTACTGGGACTGGGGCGCTGAGGACCTGGGTTCGAATCCCGGCCCTGGGTCACTGTCCGTGTGGAGTTTGCACATTCTCCCCGTGTTAGCATGGTTTTCACCCCCACAACCCAAACATGTGCAGGTCAGGTGGATTGGCCATGCTAAATTGTCCTTTAATTGGAAAAAAACTAATCGGTACTCTAAATTCATTTAAAAAAAAGCAAGGCAGCATAGAGCACCCGATACAGCCCGGAGAATTGGTGGGTCCAACGGGCACACAGTGCAACATGGTGCTGGCCGCTCGCGGAGCTGGCCTGCAAAATAGCCCCCCCCCCCCTACCTTCGGCCGGCCCCAACTTGCCTGTACCCCCCAGCTCTCATCCCGTGTCGATCAAGAATCTGTCGAACTGTCTCACATGGACCGTAGGGGTTTAAGAAGATATCTCACCATCAACTTCTCACGGGCAGTTCGGGATGGGCAATAAATGCCGGCCTAGCCAGCGATGCTCACTTCGTACAAAATAAAAGAAAATCTCAGTTTTGATATTCAGTGGCCCAGGCTCCACTGCTCTCTGTGGAAGAGAACTCTGAATTCCTGCGCACCTGCCCCTGCTAAGCCCTCTTAGAATCTTAATATGTTTCAATCCGAGCACCTCTCATTCTTCGAAACTGCAATCAGTAAAGGCCCAAGCGGCTTAACTGTTCCTCATGAGACAACTCCTTAATCTCAGGAATTAGCCGAGTGAATCTTCTCTGAACAGCTCCCAATGCAGTTTTGGACGGAATTCTCCGGCCCTTGGGATTCTGCCCGCAGGCTTCCCGGCGGCATGGGGTGGCTTCAATGGGAAAGCCTACAGACAAGCGGAGGGAGTAAAGAATCCCAGCCGTGTGTGTGTCTCGGTGGCACACCGAGACACACACATGGCTGGGAGCCCCGAGAATCCTGCCCTATATCTTTCTTTCAGAGACCAAAACTGTCTACAGTATTCCAGGTGCAGTCTCATCAATGCCCTCTAGTTTTAGCAAGACTTCCTTACGTTTATACTCCATTCACTGGCAATAAAGGTCAATTTTCCATTTGTCTTCCTAACTACCCGCTGTACCCGCATGTTAACTTTTTGTGATTCATATACAAGGGCATTCATATACTGCAAACAAATTCCGCTGTCTCACTCCATTTAAATAAGGGACACATTAGAGAAACCACTCGCATGGTGGCTAACCTTTTTGCTGCAGTGAATGACCATGCCTGCACTAGTCAACTGTAAAATAGGCTTATGAACCTGGAATACGGTGGAATTTTAGTTATAAATCTGATAGTTTGAAGGTGATGATCATATAGTTTAATTTCCAATGGACTGCAGGTTAGAATAGTTTTGGTTCATTCAGACTATGCAAGTGGCTGAGGCTGCACTCCAATGTACACCTTTAAGGTAGCAATACATCAATGTAAACAGGAGCTAGAGTAGGGTTGCGCTTGTCACTTTAATGCAGAGACACAAAGCAAAATGACTGCTTCCTCATGCATCATCTGGTGTCATTGATCGCTCCAATTTGACTGCAAGTATTCTGTTTTGCCGCTCCTGCTGACTCCTTCAAGGAACCTTCAAATTTTAAATGGTCTCCCTTGAATTACTCGCATCTCTTTCCAGTTCTCCAGGGACATCTTTATTCTATTTTACGAGCCTTTATCTATGAACACAGTTTTCCATTGTTCAACTGTAGATTCCCCACAGACATAAGCGTTTTCTTCAGTTATATAAAGGTTTACTGCTGCTGTACCCATAACATTGCAAATAATGGAGGAGATAGAAAGGCACTAATTAAATCTCGAGGCCGCTAGAAGTGCAAAAGTGCTTGAGTTTTATACCTGCAGTGTATGATTTTGTAGCAACCTTTTACTGGATTGAAGAGAGTGCTGGCAAATGAACCTTCATTTCATGGCATGAGCTTTCATTTCAAGGATTTCACCGACATCCTTTAGCAGTTTGTCTGGTGAATCTTGGAATCTAGGTTACAACCTGGAATAGTGAAAGAAATAGACGACAGAGAAAAGCCATTGCTGTCCTACAAGGTCCCTGGGTCAGAGTGTGACCCCTGGAGGAGACAGACTTGTAACACTCGAGTCTGACAGAGCTTGGAGTGCAAGAACCGTTTGTTGCTCATGTGCAACCTACCCTACCATAGCTCCTAACATCGCATTTGAGCTGAGAAAACGTGTGTCAATATTCCCTGATCTCCAAAAGTAATGAAAGTAAACAAAAATGTCAAAGCTCACATTTCCTGAACACAGGCCTGTTCTTTTACTCGTGTGCAAGTCTCCTTTTCCTCGGTAGCAGTTTCATGAAACATCACTGCAGGAGTTCCTCAGGGTAGTGTCCTAGGCCCAACCATCTTCAGCAATGACCTTCCTTCCAACACAAGGTCAGATGTGGGGATGTTTGCTGATGATTGCATAATGTTCAGCACCAGTCCTTAAGCACTGAAGCAATCCACATGCAAATGCAGCAAGATGTGGACAACATCCAGACTTGGACTGACAAGTGACAAGTAACATTTGTGCCACACAAGTGCCAGGCAATGACCAACTCCAATAAGAGAGAATCTAACCATCGCCCCATGACATTCAATGGCATTACCATCGCTGAATCCCTATCAACAGCAACTCACCTCCTGACTCCTAAAAGCCTGTTCTCGACCTACAAGGTACAAGTCAGGAATGTGATGAACACTCCCCACTTTCCTGGATGAATGCAGTATTTTTACCATTCACAGACAAGACTTTGTCAGCTTCCTCGACCCTCAAGTGTTTTATTACTCCCAAAGGGTCGTTACCAATTTCCCTCACTCAAAGAATATATGTCAGGAGATTTCTGCCGTCTCCCTGAGCTTGCTAACTGGGACCAGGGTTCTTGGAACTGCCTTGCCGGCCCTTATTCCTAATCCACACAAAATAGATTCCAGAGTTACCTTCATCCCCTCTGTGTCGGACATTACTCTGCAGTTTGCGGTGAAATTCTTGAGCTGAGTCCCAACGGAAGCTCAAACACAGACAGAGATTCTAACGTTAACCAGTGCAGCAACGGGATGTACCCCGTGGAAAAATAGCTTTGCAGCATAGCATCACTCCAGCAAACAAAGACACAGCAATACTTTGCTCCTGAATTGCAGGCATTTACTGCAAATACTTCAAATAAATTTGGTCCGCAATTTGCTTTCAGCACCTCTCAACAGAAAGTGGCACAACATTCGCCTGCTCTTCCCTGCCCGAACAGCAGTGTTCAGTCAGTGCCCCGGTCAACAATTCTCACCCAACCACCCGAAACAAAATGACATAGTCAGTCAATCTAATTCTCTGACCCACTCCCCCGCTGACCGCCAAGCCCTCCGCTGTTCCAATGAGGGTCAACGACAGCAGCTTGCCGTTTGATTAGCCAATCTATGGCCTCCTGGACTCAATACCCGAGTGTCACAATTTCAAATCACCAATTTCATTGGTTGGTAGGGCAAGTGCTGCCGTCGATTCTGCTGCAGTTTACCTCTCCCCCCTCGATCCATTTTCCATCACATCATCGCCCACTTCCGCCTCGCTCATTTAGCCCTATTTTTTGGTGCTTAAATCGTTCTCATCTTGTTCACTCCTTTCTCCCCCCCCCCTGCATCTGTACTTGGAAGGACTGTAGCATCGGTAACGTCTTCCGGTTCGACCGGGTCTCAGACTTGGAACACTAACTCTGTTTCCCTCTCCACAGATGCTGCCTGACCTGCTGAGTATTTGCAGCGTTTCCTACAGGCACTGTCTGATGAGTTACCTCGTTGTTATTTACACGAGACTTGCCCTGCATAAAATGGCTCCTGTGATCACCTGCATAACTAATTTGTTTTGTCAGTTTCGCGGCAACATGATGAAGTGCAGTATAAATCCAATTTATTGTTCTCTCTGTAATCAGTGTATCTGTCACAATCGTGCCACCCCACCCTAAATTTTTCGTTACAAAATGCACTAGGATTTGCCATTCTGCAGATAACCTTTGGAAGCACTCCGTCATGGTGCTGAGCAGACTACGGTGCGGACCACAGTGGTAATTAGAATGCCCACAGAACATACATTATATACAGAATATATATAATGAAGAGCAGCATAAAAATAATTTTAATTGATCAGTCTTTCCTGGCGTCTCAGGCACTTGCAACATGGCATGCTGGGATAGTGCAGTCAGGGATATGGGGGAGGGGGGGGGGGGGTGGGGGGGGGGGTTGGGGGAGATCCTATGGAAGAGAGCATGGTAAATGCTGAAGTGCATACCGGGTTATATGCACATGCTCACACACCTCGTACCTGCCAGAAATCCTGACGAGTGGGAGTGTGGTTCAGAATGTGGTGAAAAGGGAAGAAAATGGGCGTCTGGTTACATCACAAAATACAGTAGTGCTACATTGAGCGATTATAAGCAACACAGCAGACAGACAATAAGAAACAGTTAATGGCTACATCCACACTTTAAGCCAACAGCAGCTTTGGTTGGGATGGTTAGGCTCCAGTCCTGGTAAGCTGACGATGTTAAGACTTTGGCAGACCAAACACAGAAGGACTCATGGAATGTTAAAACCATCACAACACAGTCAAAACATTTTAGCGTTAGAGTACAGGTAATAGCCAAGATGTGTCACCCACAATATTCCTGTCCAGAGAACCATTCATAATCAGAAAAATACACCTGCAGAAATGACCCAAGGACATGCGCTTTATTTCAGATCCATTGTTATTTTTACAGCTCTCTATTAAGTGCAACACAGTCTGAATAGACTACATTACACCTACAGAGAAACAGCAACATTGCAGCAGTATACCTGTAGAGAAACAACAGCCTTACGGAGACTGCAACACATCTGTGGAAGAAAAAAAAGCCACAGTGAAACTACAGTACACCTGTAGAGATAAAGATCAGCTGCAGTTAAATTGCAATCCACCTGTAGATGAAAAGAACAGGGACTGCAAGACTGCAGCAAACTGATAGAGTGACAGAAAGGCCAGTGAGACTGCAGAGAAATATTCTCTCAGACCGAGAGAATATGAAACTAAAGCACAACAAAGACTCTATGTACTCTGGCAATTCTTTGTTGCGCTTTAGTTTCACGGCATCGAAGAGGAAGCTGAGGTTCTAGGAGGCAGCACTGACGAGAACAGATCTGGACAATTTGTTTGAAATCAGACCAGACTGGGTAGGGATGGCACACTGCTTTTTCTGGACAGCATTGCTGGAACAGTTGCGTTTTTATGTCAGTCGAGCACCTTGTATAATTTACATACTTTACAGGACATAGCTGATGAGGGCTAAATCGAAACTAAAGCTCTTTCATCACCAAGCTCGCTCTTAGTTATCAGGTCGGCTTCAGAATAAAGGCGGCTACGTGGATGTCCTTTATCTCTTTACCATTGGCAAATGGAAGAAATTATGTCACCAAGCAGCCACATATCTCTAGTTTTAATCCTTTGAGAACACTGGGATACCACCATAGGTCAAAAAAAACCCGATGCGATGTGAAATATTGGATTTTGCTAATTCTACATCAAAATACTTGGCACTCAAAACTGAAGAAAATGATTCCGAGAGGTTATCAAAATACATTTTAAAAGCTTATAAAGAGCATGAACACATCGAGTGACTGGGTAGCTCCTGCAGGAAGAATAAACACAGGATCATATTAATACCGAAAGCCATATGCACATAAAGAGAGAACACATCATCGAGACTTCAGCACAACATAAAACAGCAGCTGTTTGCAAAGAATAAAACACTGGGCAGTTACAATACATTCATCACTTCATGCACGACAGTGCTAGGATCAACAAATTCAAGGATGCACTGGTGGGTAAAATTAATTTGTGATGTACGCATTAACAATACAGTAACACAAGTACACAGTGACACATCTAGGGCCGGTTTAGCTCAGTCGGCTGGACGGCTGGTTTGTGATGCAGAGCGGCGCCAACAGTGGGAGTTCAAGTCCCGTACTGCTGAGATGTGGTGATACACAGGTTAAATCACCACCAGTCAGCCCTCTCCCTCAAAGGGGAAAGCAGCCTATGGTCACTGGGGCTATGGCGACTTTTCACATAAATTATTTGTTGCCTCACAGTGCCGAGGACCCGGGTTCAATCTCGGCCCCGGGTCACTGTTCGTGCGGAGATTCCACATTCTCCCCGTGTCTGCGTGGGTTTCACCCCCACAACCCAAAGATGTGCAGGCTAGGTGGATTGGCCCCTTAATTGGAAAAAATGAATTTATAAAAAAAAGAAAGAGTATTGATGTGGAATGATATTGCCAATTTTTTTTAGATTTGCCACTCTAAATTGCCCCTTAATTGGAAAGAAAAATGAATTGGGTACTCTTAAATGATATCAGCTATGGAAAAAAACCTTAAGGAGATTCAGAAAGAACGTTCCCGATGGTGGGGGAGTCCAGAAATAGGGGTCATAGTTTGAGGATAAGGGTTAAACCTTTTAGGACTGAGGTGAGGAGAAATTTATTCACCCAGAGAATTTGTGGAACTCGCTACCACAGAAAGTAGTTGAGGCCAAAAAGTTGTGTCATTTGAAGAAGGAATTAGAAATAAAGGATCAAGGGATATGGGGGGGGGGAGAGGCGGGATCAGGCTACTGAACTTGATAATTAGCCATGATCATAATGAATGGCGGAGCAGGCTCGAAGGGCCGAATGGCCTCCTCCTGCTTCTTTTTTCTGTTTTTATGAGATCTAGTTCCTAACTGCTGTTGTTCCTGGGAAAGTGCTCAACACTCACCTTAAAACAAATGTGTTGAAAAGTCTTTTTTTTTGTTTCAGGAATTCAGAGCCAGCACAAGGTGATAATGCCAGTCATGAAATAACCGTCAAGATTTTCTTTTGGCAAAGAAAGTCAACTCATTAAAAATGTTGGTAAGCCGGGTGCGGCGATGACCAGCTGAGTCGCACGTTTCGGCAGCTCCCGGTGGAACGGACTTTTGGGCTCTTGATAGGAGCCCCAACGGCAATTTTAACGGCTAAAAACACCGTGCGGTAAACCAGAAGGGTGTTCCCCCTGGACACGGATGGAAAAAGGAGAGGAAAGTGGCCGGATTGCAGCGGATCCTTTGGAACAACGGCAAGGAAGGCAAGCAGAAACCAAGATGGCGTCGGAAGGTGGCAGTTTCATATGGGGCCCTGAACAACAAGAGTTCTTGAAACGCTGCGTGGAGGAGATAAAAAAGGAAATGAAGAAAGAGTTGTTGGCCCCGATATTACAGGCGATTGAAGGGCTGAAAGAGGAACAAAAGACCCAGGAGCAGGAGCTTCGGGTCGTGAAGGCGAAAGCAGCAGAGAATGAGAACGATATACAGGGCCTGGTGGTGAAGTCGGAGATACAGGAGGCACACCAGAAACGATCTGTGGAGAGGTTGGAGGCACTGGAAAACAACGCAAGGAGGAACAACTTGAGGATTCTTGGCCTTCCTGAAGGTGTGGAGGGGGCGGACGTCGGGGCATATGTGAGCACGATGCTGCACTCGTTAATGGGAGCGGAGACCCCGACGGGTCCGTTGGAGGTGGAGGGAGCATACCGAGTTATGGTGCGAGGATCGAGAGCAGGAGAAACTCCCAGAGCCATAGTGGTGAGATTCCTCCGTTTTAAGGATAGAGAAATGGTCCTTAGATGGGCGAAGAAAACTCGGTGTAGTAAATGGGAGAACGCGGTGATCCGCGTTTATCAAGATTGGAGTGCGGAGGTGGCGAGAAGGAGGGCGAGCTTTAATCGGGCCAAAGCGGTACTTCACAAAAAGAAGATAAAATTTGGAATGCTGCAACCGGCAAGACTGTGGGTCACATATCAAGGGAGGCACCACTACTTTGAAACGGCGGATGAAGCGTGGACTTTTATTGCAGAAGAAAAATTGGAATGATTGGATTATGAAAATGAACGTTTGGACAAAGTGGTGGGGCGAATGGGGGGGGCGAAGAGGGGTTTTATGTTTTAATCCTGCGGTATGGTAACTTTTCTTTCTCCCACAGGTGGTGATGGGGGGATGTGGGGAGGGAGAGGAGATGGGGCGTTGGCCATGGGAGGCGGGGCCGAGGGAGAGGCGCGGGCTTGGTTCCCGCGCTATGATAATTATGGCGGGAATAGAGAAGCAGGAAGGAGGGGGCGTCGCACGGTGCGAGCCGTGATCACGGGGGGAAGCCGAGGTCAGCCAGAGTTTGCTGACTTCTGGGAGCAACATGGGGGGAGTAATTACGCTAGCGGGGGGTCTAGCAGGGGGGGGGGGGGGGGGGGAGGGGGGAATTACTGGGTTGCTGCTGCTGGGGAAAGGGGGGAGTGGGTACGGGAAAGGATGGGCGGGGGGGCACCGTCTGGGAGAGATACAGCTGCGTGGGAACTGGGTGAGAAGCTGGAAAAAGATGATGGCTAACCGGCAAGTGGGGGGGGTGGGAAGCCCCCCAACTCGGCTGATCATGTGGAACGTGAGGGGGCTTAACGGGCCGATAAAGAGGGCACGAGTACTCGCACACCTTAAGAAACTTAAAGCAGATGTGGTTATGCTACAGGAAACGCACCTGAAACTGATAGACCAGGTTAGGTTGCGCAAAGGATGGGTGGGGCAGGTGTTCCATTCGGGGCTGGATGCGAAAAACAGGGGGGTGGCTATATTAGTGGGGAAGCGGGTAATGTTCGAGGCGAAGACTATAGTGGCGGATAACGGGGGCAGATACGTGATGGTGAGTGGCAAATTACAGGGAGAGATGGTGGTTTTGGTAAACGTGTATGCCCCGAACTGGGACGATGCCAACTTTATGAGGCGAATGCTAGGACGCATCCCAGACCTAGAGACCGGAAAGCTGATAATGGGGGGAGACTTTAACACGGTGTTGGAACCAAGGCTGGATAGGTCGAAGTCCAGGACTGGTAGGAGGCCGGCAGCAGCCAAGGTGCTTAAGGATTTTATGGAGCAGATGGGAGGGGTGGACCCGTGGAGATTCAGTAGACCTAGGAGTAAGGAGTTCTCGTTTTTCTCCTATGTCCATAAAGTCTATTCACGCATAGACTTTTTTGTGTTGGGTAGGGCATTGATCCCGAGGGTGAGGGGAACGGAATATACGGCTATAGCCATTTCGGATCATGCCCCACACTGGGTAGACTTGGAGATAGGGGAGGAAACAAGAGGGCGCCCACCCTGGAGAATGGACATGGGACTAATGGCGGATGAGGGGGTGTGCCTAAGGGTGAGGGGATGCATTGAAAAGTACTTGGAACTCAATGACAATGGGGAGGTTCAGGTGGGAGTGGTCTGGGAGGCGTTGAAGGCGGTGGTTAGGGGGGAGCTGATATCAATAAGGACACATAAAGGGAAGCAGGAGAGTAAGGAACGGGAGCGGTTGCTGCAAGAACTTTTGAGGGTGGATAGACAATATGCGGAAGCACCGGAGGAGGGACTGTACAGGGAAAGGCAAAGGCTGCATGTGGAATTTGACTTGCTGACTACAGGCACTGCAGAGGCACAATGGAGGAAGGCGCAGGGTGTACAGTATGAATATGGAGAGAAGGCGAGCAGAATGCTGGCACACCAATTGAGGAAAAGGGGAGCAGCGAGGGAAATAGGGGGGGTGAGGGACGAGGAAGGAGAGACGGAGCGGGGAGCGGAGAGAGTGAACGAAGTGTTCAAGACATTTTATAAAAAATTGTATGAAGCTCAACCCCCGGATGGGAGGGAGAGAATGATGGATTTTTTGGATCGGCTGGAAATTCCCAAGGTGGAAGAGCAGGAAAGGGTGGGACTGGGAGCACAGATCACGGTAGAAGAAGTGGTGAAAGGAATTAGGAACATGCAGACGGGAAAGGCCCCGGGACCGGACGGATTCCCAGTTGAATTTTACAGAAAATATTTGGACTTGCTCGCCCCGCTACTGACGAGGACCTTTAACGAGGCAAAGGAAAGGGGACAACTGCCCCCGACTATGTCAGAAGCAACGATATTGCTTCTCTTAAAGAAGGAAAAGGATCCGCTACAATGCGGGTCCTACAGACCAATTTCCCTCCTCAATGTGGATGCCAAGGTCCTGGCCAAGGTAATGGCAATGAGAATAGAGGAATGTGTCCCGGGGGTGGTTCATGAGGACCAAACTGAGTTTGTGAAGGGGAGACAGCTGAACACGAATATACGGAGGCTGTTAGGGGTAATGATGATGGCCTCACCAGAGGGTGAAACGGAGATAGTAGTGGCGATGGATGCCGAGAAAGCATTTGATAGAGTGGAATGGGATTATCTGTGGGAGGTGTTGAGGAGATTTGGGTTTGGAGAGGGGTATGTTAGATGGGTGCAGCTGTTGTATAGGGCCCCAGTGGCGAGTGTGGTCACGAATGGACGGGGATCGGCATATTTTCGGCTCCATAGAGGGACAAGGCAGGGATGTCCTCTGTCCCCATTACTGTTTGCACTGGCGATTGAGCCCCTGGCGATAGCGCTGAGAGGTTCCAAGAGATGGAGGGGAATACTTAGGGGAGGAGAAGAACACTGGGTATCTTTATATGCGGATGATCTGCTACTATATGTGGCGGATCCAGCGGAGGGGATGCCAGAAATAATGCGGATACTTGGGGAGTTTGGGGATTTTTCAGGGTATAAATTGAACATGGGGAAGAGTGAGCTGTTTGTGGTGCATCCAGGGGAGCAGAGTAG
The DNA here is from genome assembly GCF_047496885.1 of Scyliorhinus torazame. Lineage (NCBI taxonomy): Eukaryota > Metazoa > Chordata > Chondrichthyes > Carcharhiniformes > Scyliorhinidae > Scyliorhinus > Scyliorhinus torazame. Next base: position 11,041,184 of record NC_092734.1, read on the forward strand.
AGAAATAGAAGACCTACCGTTGAGGAAGGTAACAAGAGACTTTCGTTACCTGGGGATCCAGATAGCTAAGAATTGGGGCACATTGCACAGGCTAAATTTGACGCGGTTGGTGGAACAGATGGAGGAAGATTTCAAGAGATGGGATATGGTAGCATTGTCAATGGCAGGGAGGGTGCAGGCGGTTAAGATGGTGGTCCTCCCGAGATTCCTCTTTGTGTTTCAGTGCCTCCCGGTGGTGATCACGAAGGCTTTTTTCAAAAGGATAGAAAAGAGTATCATGGGTTTTGTCTGGGCCGGGAAGACTCCGAGAGTGAGGAAGGGATTCTTACAGCGTAGTAGGGATAGGGGGGGGCTGGCACTACCGAGCCTAAGTGAGTATTATTGGGCCGCTAATATTTCAATGGTGAGTAAGTGGATGGGAGAGGAGGAGGGAGCGGCGTGGAAGAGATTAGAGAGGGCGTCCTGTAGGGGGACCAGCCTGCAGGCTATGGTGACAGCCCCATTGCCGTTCTCACCAAGGAACTATACCACGAGTCCGGTGGTGGTAGCTACACTGAAGATTTGGGGACAGTGGAGACGACATAGGGGAAAGACCGGAGCCTAGGGGGGTCCCCGATAAGAAACAACCATAGGTTTGCCCCGGGGGGAATGGATGGGGGATATGGAATGTGGCAAAGAGCAGGTATAACGCAATTGAAAGATCTATTTGTGGATGGGAAGTTCGCGAGTCTGGGAGCGCTGACTGAGAAATATGGGTTGCCCCAAGGGAATGCATTCAGGTACATGCAATTGAGGGCTTTTGCGAGGCAACAGGTGAGGGAATTCCCGCAGCTCCCGACACAAGAGGTGCAGGACAGAGTCATCTCGAAGAAATGGGTGGGGGACGGTAAGATGTCGGATATATATAGGGAAATGAGGGATGAAGGGGAGACTATGGTGGACGAACTAAAAGGGAAATGGGAAGAAGAGCTAGGGGAGGAGATTGAGGAGGGGCTGTGGGCAGATGCCCTAAACAGGGTAAACTCGTCGTCCTCGTGCGCCAGGCTAAGCCTGATTCAGTTTAAGGTATTACACAGGGCACATATGACTGGAACACGGCTCAGTAAATTTTTCGGGGTGGAGGATAGGTGTGCGAGGTGCTCGAGAAGCCCAGCGAATCATACCCATATGTTTTGGTCATGCCCGGGTTGGCTATATTTGGGGTTGCACAAGAGCCGGGAGTGCAGGAGGCGAGAGAGGCCGATGTTTTGGCCTTTGCGTCCCTAGTAGCCCGGCGCAGGATATTTCTAATGTGGAAAGAAGCCAAGCCCCCGGGGGTGGAGACCTGGATAAATGATATGGCGGGGTTCATAAAGTTAGAGCGGATTAAGTTCGTCCTAAGGGGGTCGGCTCAAGGGTTTACCAGGCGGTGGCAACCGTTCGTCGAATATCTTGCGGAAAGATAGATGGGGGAAAAAAGAAGGCAGCAGCAGCAGCCCAGGACTTGGGGGTGGGGGTGTGGGGGGGGGGGGGGGGGGTGTGGCCTGAGACAAGGCAGTTGCCAATTAGGGCTAGTTTTTATTTTTGTTATTTAATATTTATTTATTTGTTGTTGTTTTCTTTTGTTCTTGTTTAAATAAAAAAGGTCATTATTATCTGTATTGTTATAATGTTGTGTAAAGGATGCACAATGTACTGTGTTGGCTGACCAAAAATTTTCAATAAAATATTATTTAAAAAAAAAAAAAAAATGTTGGTAAAATCTGCATCAACATCCTATTCCCAAATAAATATTTTACAATATTAGCCCAGATCTTCTGGTTAACATCGGAGAGGGCGCATCTGATGCAGACTTCAACTGAAACTGCCCACTTATCATTTTACACTGGAGTCTTTGCACCTTTTGATGTCTCCGCTCCAGCAGGGAAGCACACAATCGTAGGAAAATTGCCAGCTGTAATTCCCGCACATCCAGGCTCCTTTTCTTATCATGAATTAGACCTTAAGGTCTATCGACAGTTCATTTACTTACATTGTTAAATGGAGCTGTCAACCTCCAAAGCTGCACCGCGTCACCCCACCGAGATTGCTACCCACCTCACGCCTGACAAATGTTCAATCCCCCTGCCTTCCCCCTCAACAGTGTGCACCGCCCTCCCTCACCACTGACAATATTTGCACCCTCCCTCCCTCCCTCCAAAACGTTCAACCCAGAACTGCCCCCCACGCACTCTCCGACTGTGTTGACATCTTCCGACGTAGGCCAGACAGGAGCCAGAAATTCTAGAAAGTGAGTTAGGAGTGGGGCTGCAGGACGGGGTCAGCACTGTCTTGTGTGGGTGAGCACCATTCCAGGGGTCACACATGAATAATCGATTGTCAAAAGGGGCATAAACGCATCGTCAGAAACAGAAGCCAAACAGTCTCATACCAGCCTCATTCCCGCACCAGCCTCCCCAAACAGGTGCCGGAATGTGGCGACTAGGGGCTTTTCACAGTAACTTCATTTGAAGCCCACTTGTGACAATAAGCGATTTTCATTTTCATTTCATGCTGCGCTCTAATATTGACCAACTGGCACACAGCAAACTGAATTCCAGAAAGGCGTCTCTGGAGGGAGTGAAACTGTGGGAATAAAACAAAAACGATAAGAAAAAAGGATGCTGAATAATTGAGAGAGAGTGTTTTCTCAGTTTATCCAGTCTCTTGACATTAACGAGTCATTGTTTGTATCTAAAGAAACTCAAGGGCTTAAGATGGGTGGGGAATATTTCAATATCTGTTGACCTTGTTTAAGCACTGAAAAAGGTTCCACCAATCCATCTCCTGTCCTTTCCCATCTTCCGCAGTGTTTCAGTCATTTATTTGGTGACTCAGCCTAATCTTGTGTCATCAGCAAATAAAATAAAATGGTACAATTTTTGGGAGCATCTACTTGATTATCAGAGAAGATGCGAAACAGAATGAAGGCAAGTTTACTTTTATTTTATATTATCCTGCAATATAAAGCCACATGCTCGCTTCTACAACTACTTTTTGATGGTCTACCTCAGACATGCGCTTGGGCCCCAGCAAGATAACAATGGAGTTGACAGCTTGCTATTAGGCTTGCTCCTAGCTGTGTGTTAAGATGCCTTTTAGTGCTTAATGGCTGGGATCATGAACACAAGTGGGGCAGAGGCTTGAATTACATGTTATTGTACTGCCTGACCAAGAGTTTGAAAGGCCGTTGGTAAAGCGATGAGGGACTACGCCCACTAAAGAAAGTGTTAGTTACATCAAATAAACAGAAACATTAGAACCACAACAAGTTTATCTGGAAATGAACTTCAGTCGATCACTGGGAGATTTCATCTACTACATATTATACACTGATCTTGAACAAGATATTGCAAGTGGACCTCAACATAATTCACCATCATTTGCCTTCTCTTGGTGTTCCAGTAAACTTTCTTCTACGAACCTGGAGCCAGCCGCCTAGATGACAATCGTATAACATGAAAGGCAATATGGCATTACTAACCTTCCCATCGTATCGTTTCACTATGAACTGGTCCAGACCCTGATCTGGGGGAGAGAGAGAGAGACTGGGTTATGATTAAAAATCACCACACAATTCTCTAACAGCTTGCAGTTGATTTATTCATTCAGATCCATGGCTAATCATACATCTGTTGACTGCCCTGGAGGCATTATAATTCTGATTGAAAACCCATTTCAAAACCTTTCAATTTACGACAAATGATTTTCAAAAAGAAAAATCCGAAATAAGTTATAACCTGTCAGGCGATAACAATATTTTTTTCAGAACACACTACCGTGTAACGTTGCTCCTGGTATGTTAGATGGTGCATGAAGGGGGGGTTCAGCGATGATACCTCTTAAAACTAAATAGTTAGCATGCCACTAGAGTAGTTTTACATGCTAACTGTTTAGTTTTAAAAGGTATCATCGTTGAACCCCCCCCTTCAGCACACTGTTTTGAGGTTAGAAGTGTTATTGCCATGTAATGCGCAACGCATTCTATCAATAAATGCAGCACAGTGGTTAGCACTGTTGCTTAACAGCGCCAGGGTCCCAGGTTCGATTCCCGGCTTGGGTGACTGTCTGCGCGGAGTCTGCAAGTTCTCCCCGTGTCTGCGTGAGTTTCCTCCGGGTGCTCCGGTTTCCTCCCACAAGTCCCGAAAGACGTGCTGTTAGGTGAATTGGACATTCTGAATTCTCCCTCGGTGTACCCGAACAGGTGCCGGAGTGTGGCCACTAGGGGCTTTTCACAGTAACTTCATTGCAGTGTTAATGTAAGCCTACTTGTGACAATAATAAAGATTATTATGAAGTGGGACTGTGTGTTTTAATACTACAAAGTCAAAAATGTTGTTGAGCAAACAAAGGCCGAGTTTAACCACTATTTAGAGAAGCAATGACAAACAATAGCCCAGACTTAGAAGAGTGGAGTGTGAAAAATGGGAGATAAAGTTGCAGGAGACTGCAGAGGTAGTGGGCAGCAAAGTCACCATGGGATTGCCAAAGGACAAAGGTTTGAAGTCTATGCACTGGGGGCTGGAATATCAGTCGGGGTCAGAGACCAGGGGCAGGATTCTCCATTCCCGCGCCGAAGTGGCCGCACCGTCGTGAACGCCGTCGAGGTTCACGACGGCGCAGAACGGCCCCGGTCCCGACCGATTCAGGCCCTGACAATGGGCCAGTATCGGGGCCGCGTCATCTACACGCGCCAGGCCTTGTCGCCCGCGTAAAAGCGGCGCCGCATAGATGACACGGCCGGCACCGCATAACGGGCGTCATCCGCGCATGCCGTCCTCTCGAAGTCCGCCCCGCAAGAAGATGGGGGACGGATCTTGCGGGGCCGCGGAAGGAAGGAGGTCCTCCTTCAGAGAGGACGGCCTGACGATCGGTGGGCACCGATCGCGAGCCACCCCACATTTGAGGTACTGTGCAGGAGGGGTGCAGGATCCCCCCTCGCCCCCCCACAGGCCGCCCCTCCAGCGTTCACGCACCGCCCACGACTGCAGCGACCAGGTGTGGACGGCGCCGGGGGGAACCCGCCGTTTTGGCCTGGCCACTCGGCCCATACGGGCCTCAGAATAGCAGGGGTGCCGGAGAAACTCGACCGGGCCGTTCCCGCCGCTTGGGAGAATCGGGAGGGCGTCGGACCGGCGTCCCCGGAAATTTTTGGCGGCCCAGGCGATTCTCCCAACCGGCGTGGGAGTGGAGAATCGCACCCCAGGTTTGGGATAGGACGTGCACAGTTAAATCCTGGATGAATCATAGAAACAATACATTTAATAATAAAACGCAGGCATGTTTGAATACAACTAACTACACAACAAATAAAGATCACATTCCAGCCGCTGCTTTTACACTTTTACACTGACAGCTTATAACAGTACAAGAGGGCTTTTTGCGGAATTAAGCAGATAACAGAAGTGGTTTACTGAGGATTCTACTTTAATAAGGTCACATCAGTGGGTACTTGTGAACCTTTAGTGGTGCTGCTAAACCCGTTGGGCAGCTGTTGCTTTGGCTAAATCTAAATACGCATTTCCCCGACCACGCCAATGTCACATTTCCTGTAAAGCTGAGTAGTGATAATGTCTAAAAAAAAGCAAAGCTCACAAGGCCGGCAACATCAAACAATGCACATCTTTTGCCAGGTGCAATCATGATAAAGGATGCTTCACAAAATCAGTAACATACAAAATGTCCCAGAGTCTCAGAAAAACAACATAATCCTAAAGGAATCATATGTTCGTAAGGGCAGCTGGAAATTCTTGCAGTATTGGTGCCATTGAGGTAGACTGAATGCACACTTGAGCTGACAGATGTTTAAGTAAATTTGACCTTCCACTCACAATGTACGAGTAACTCAAGAGGCAGGAAATTTACATGCCGGTTTGTCCATTTCACTTGCAAAATCTTTTCAGGCGCTTGTGTCTGTACAAATCCATTATTTAAAGCAGGGTAGTGGCACCCCAAGAATTTCGAAACATAAAATATAAAGTTAGAAATATATGGGTGTCACGGTGGCGCAGTGGTTAGCATTGCTACCTCACAGCGCCAAGGACCCGGGTTCAATTCCGGACTTGGGTGACTGTCTGTGTGGAGTTTGCATGTTCTCCCCGTGTCTGCGTGGGTTTCCTCCGGGTGCTCCGGTATCTTCCCAAAGTTCAAAGATGTGCAGGTTAGGTGGATTGGCCACGCTAAATTTCCCCTTAGTATCCAAATGACAAGTCAAGCCGAATTGCCTTCCGCCGCACTGTCGGGATTCTATCAAAAGTGTCAACCTGCTCAGGGTAAACGCAAGGGGCCACGCTAAATTGCCCCTTCGTTGGAAAAAAAGAATTGGGTACCCTAAATTAAAAAAAAAAAAATCTTCTGAATCAATTGATCTCCAGCTTCAGGATGTGGCTACATTGACCATTTCCCCGCATGGTGGTGCAGTGGTTAACACTGCTGCCTCATAGCTCCAGGGACCCGGGTTCAATTCCGGCCTCGGGTCACTGTCTGTGCGGAGTTTGCACTTTCTCCCCGTGTCTGCGTGGGTTTCCTCCGGGTGCTCCGGTTTCCTCCCACAGTCCAAAGATGTGCAGATTAGGTGGATTGGCCATGCTAAATTGCCCCTTAGTGTCCAAAAGATTAGGTGGTTATTGGGTTACGGGGATAGGGTGGAGGCGTGGGCTTAAGTAGGGTGCTCTTTCCAAGGGCCGACGCACACTCGATGGGCCAAATAGCCTCCTTCTGCACTGTAAATTCTATGATTCTATGAATACCTGAGCAGCAACCAGCGTAAACAAAGCTCTACCTCATCAGCTTGACCATCAAAACTGCGCTCCAGAACCCAGGCTTACCATTGGTTTATTTTCTTTTATAAATTTAGAATACCCAATTCATTTTTTCCAATTAAGGGGCAATTTAGTGTGGCCAATCCACCTATAGCATGCACATCTTTGGGTTGTGGGGGCGAAACCCAGGCAAACATGGGGAGAATGTGCAATTTCCACAAGGACAGTGACCCAGAGCCGGGATCGAACCTGGGACCTTGGCGCCGTGAGGCAGCAGTGCTATCCACTGCGCCACCATCCTGCCCGGCTTGCCACTGTTAATACGACAGGAAATAAAACTAACTTAAACCTGCTTATGTAGTGCCTAGCATAGACTGCGAGCAGAATCCAATTAAAAGTTGGAATCAAACCATGATTTCTCAACATTCGAAATAAGTGGTAAGTGGTACTCCAAGACCTGTCGATGATCAGAACCCTCTGATAGTTACCACTAGACTTATAAATAAAATTTATTTCACCTTACTCCTCATTAGTGTAAAATGTCCAAGAACATGCTTGAATAGTTTGTACTGCTCTGCCAGAATAAAATGCAGCGCAAGATATTTTGTTCTACATCAAGTGCAAAACATCACTTACCTGCAGCCTGACTCCCCAGGCATGAGAGTAACTGAGTACATCCCAACATTAAATTGGATTTTGATTGCTAGGCAAAAGTATCTCCATGCAATTTTCCATTTCACTATACTTGACTGAAGAATTTGAATCTTACTCTCAGATGGCCAAGGACAGAGCTTTAAAGGGACTTCAAAAAAACAAGATGTTGTTGCAATTTAGATTAACTCATTGCTCTGTAGAGATAGTGGGAGATATCTATCTGTGCCCCACTCACACACTGCTAGGTGTTCAAAAGTACAAAGAGCACGTAGACTAAATATTGTCCTAACTGCTTATAAAAGGACCGGCACGGTGGTGAGCGCTGCTGCCTCACAGCGCCGAGGACCCGGGATCGATCCCGGCCCTGGGTCACTGTCCGTGTGGAGTTTGCACATTCTCCCCGTGTCTGCGTGGGTCTCACCCCCAAAACCCAACTGATGCGCAGGGTGGGTGAATTGGCCACGCTAAATTGCCCCGTAATTGGAAAAAAATAATTGGGTACTCTAAATTTTTTTAAAAACTGCTTATGATTTGTATAACCTTCCAGTTGGTGAAGTGCAGACACTAAGAAAAAATACTGGCCTGTACTGTAAATCAGATAACGGATTAGGAGCAGGGAGAGATACTTTGAACTTCTTACCACGAGCGCACTGACAAGGTGGTCGTTTCACCCCATCCCACAGGTGACTCTGTAACCTGAGTAACAACGTCAAAGTTACAATTCAAACTTTGCTGCCTGCAGACTGAACTTTTATCACCAAAAGAACCTTTAACTAAATGTTAATAAACTGAATTGCGTGCTAATTGTGCTTTCACTTTTCACTCACTCTCTGGCTGCTTTTCATTTGGCGTAATCGACCGAACAAAATCTTGGGGCGTCATGAACACTTCGGAATCTCCATTCTCGTTGATGATCTTCAATGTTGCGAAATATCGGAAGATTTTGTCCGGAGTGGAATATGCCCGAATTCGATTCTCATATTCCATTACCTGGAAAGGAAGGAAAGTCGAATTGTAATTGGGAGCACCTCTCATTCATCATGGCAGGGCAAGTTCACTGTTGAACATGAGAGCACCGTACTTGTAGCAGCTAGCCCCTTTAAGGGACCATCTCTGATGAAAGGGGTCATGTGACTTAAGGGGTCATGTGACTTGCGAGTCCAATCAGAATGGAGTTGGTAGTTCACTGGGACGTGTTGGGACTTGTCCCAGAAGCTGCACCGAGTGTGGAAAGACCGTTTTCAAGCACTCTGTGAATAGTTGTTTATAGTTGGAATAAATTGTTGTGTTTTATAAGTTGCTGGTGGAGCCGCTTCTTGAAGTTATTACAGTACTTCAGCAAATTCTCAATAGAAAACAGTTCACCCTTGGCTTGAATGTTGGTTCCCAGAGAAGGCACATGTCCTCATTTCTCGAATCCCAAACGACAATAAATATCCTCATGATTTTACTCCAGCTGGCGCTGCTGCCATACAAATGCTTGTGCTACAGTCCTCTTAATAACAATAACTTCGACAATGTTGACATTAACCCATTTATTTTAAATTAAGTCAGTGAATTCCTGTAATTTAGACTATTTGTTGCAATAAATGTATATGAGTTAAGTGTTAGTACAGCACCTGCGCTAACTTTAAACAACTACGATGGATCTGTCACACTTCAAAAGGTCAAGTTTAGAAAAACTATTCCAGTCAATTCATTCTGCTGGTTTCTTGCTGTCTGCAGTCGCGGATTCACAGGCATCCCTTAATGTGCAAACTTTGATCAGCCACAGCAATTAATCTGTAACTGCCCTCAGATCATTAAAAGCAAATAATGTTCGTGGCTTAACAGAGTCTGGTTACATTAAATACAACATCACCTGAGCAACAGAATAAAGTCACTGCACATTACATGGTATGAGACTCCTGTTATTACGAACACCATACACAGTGACTTGTAAGAAATGCCATGAGCAATATGCTATTATAAATGTAATCCTGTTTCAAGAGAATTCTGGAAACATTCTGCAGCTGACATTGCAGTTTCAATACTATTGCTTATTCAACTGGTGTGGACAGAATACTGATTCAGAAAGAACACTTTTCTCCTTCACTTTTACTTTCAAAATCATGATTATATGCAGATACTCCCAATGTTAGCTGCTCCCTTTCTTCCTCGCTGCAATATACTCCACCAATTACAATTTGATTTCATTTTCCACATAATTTCTAATGTTATGATCCCAGCTGACTGGACAAATAGGATCGCAGGGTAGAATCCAGCTCGATAGATCCTAACTTTCCTCCTTTGCTTAGATACGTGGAGGGCAGCTACTGAGTAGAGTCACAGGAGTCAGCCCCCCGCCCCCCATTCAATAATTTCAGGACTGATTGGTTTGTGTTTCAAATTCCACATTCCCATATCCCTGATAACCTTTGATTTCCTCGCCTAACAAGAATCGATTTATCTCCAACTTAAAAATATTGAATGTTCCCGCCTCACTGCCTTCTGAGGCAGAGAACTCCAAAATTGCAAAACCCTCATATACAAAATTCTCTTAATTTTTGCCCTAAAAGTGCGACCCCTAATTTTAAAACAGTGAATCCCAGCTCTGGACTCGCCCACAAGAGGAAACATCCTTTTGTAAGTTATGGGAACTCTCCATCCGAGCCAGTTAGGGCAACATTGCTATAGAAATGGCAAGACTTACAGACATTTTAAAATAAGAAAGCTTTCCTGCAGAAAGCCTGCAACAAAATGGCTGGAAGCAGCCAGACAGAGAAATGCACATCACAAGATCATCCCAGAGAAGAACAAAGGGGACAATGGGCCAGGGCAGGGACAACTGAAAAATTATGCCAGGTATGAGGATGGCTCAGAGTGAGCTGAGGAAGACAATGACTATGGAAATGAGTTTCTGCCCAAACCAGACAGAAACCTATTCCACTAATGGCAAACTAATTCAAACTGTCCCAGTATCTCCTAGGAGCCATTTGCGAGCAATCAGGCAAGCTCCGGAGACGTCATCAGCTATTGTGAGGAAACTGATCAGGTTAACTTCTTCCTATCAGCCTCCCCGAACAGGCGCCGGAATGTGGCGACCAGGGGCTTTTCACAGTAACTTCATTTGAAGCCTACTTGTGCCAATAAGCGATTTTCATTCATTTCTAAGGGTGATTAGCGCGCCTTTTGTCTTTGAAACCGATCAACCGGCTCCATTGAAATATGTGCGCTTAAAGATACAGGACACAGACGAGAGCGATCTTGGGTAGATTTTACTCAGAAGTTCCGATTGAGAAGTTTTGCGCAGAAGTTCGGGCTGGAGGAGATTTGAGAACTAAGAAGAAGAAACTCTAAAAACCTACGAAGGGACCACCACAAAGTAGAACTACGGGCCCAACAGGAGAAGCAAGTCTCCACGAACCAGGTGCAGAGGCAGACCGTTACGAACTAGGACCCAAGAAGCCAGAGGGGAGCCTGAAGATTTTGTGTTTGTAAACAGACCCATTCAGCTAGGATGTGGTGAGTATATTTTGTCAGCTTACAGAAACCCCCAATTAGGCTAGGCTTGTTGAGGAGGGTGGTAAGGGACGGTATATAACAACCTCTTGTAAAACATTGCTAAAATTGTTTAAAGTAAGGATTTTTGTGGTGCCGTTAGTCCTAGTTCTCACAGACATAATTGCAAGTGTGCGTGTGTGTAGATTTCAATTTGGGTTGTGGCTTTCATAAACTGGACTTCCTTTTACTTGAATAAATTACTTAATTTTAATTCACCTTGGTTGTGGTCTCGCCTGTTCCCTTAACACTCGGCCTGGCCAAGTCACACTCAAGTGCCAGGACATAATTCCGCAGTTGAGCATCTTTGAGGGGGCCTGGGTGCCTCGAAACACTCATCCAGGAGGAACCAGCTGGTTAGGGATAAACAGGAATTCCTCCCTCTCTCTCTCTTGTGAAGCAGCCCTAGCGAGGCACTTACAGGGTGGTAGTTTTCGCCACCGACAAGCGAGAGAGTCACACAGGTGTAGGTGGCGGTCAGGATAGCTGGTGTGGCACAAGGACAGGGTCACCAGTCAGGTATAAACGGTGAACCTTGCTCACTCTCCCTTGCGAAGCGGTCCCAGTGTGACGCTTCCGGGACTTTGATTTTAAAGCCTGCAGTGGAGAGACACCCACAGCTATCTGTGAATTCCAGCCTGTTGTGGGGTAAAAACAACACCCTTCTACACTTTCCATGTCCACCTTGTCGAGACCATGTCGAGGATCTTACATACTTCAATCAAGTCACCCCTCACTCTTCTAAACTCCAGTGGAAACAAGCCCAGTCTGCCTAACCTTTCCTCATAAGGCAACCCTCTCATTCTAGCTACCAATCTAGCAACCCTCCTCTGAACCACCTCCAATGCATTTACATCCTTAAATAAGGAGTCCAAAATTGCACACCTGATGCCACCAATGCCTTGTACAATTGAAGCACAACATCCTTACTTTAACGTTCAATTCCTCCTGTAATAAAGGATAGCATTCCATTAGCTTCCTTAGTTACTTGCTGTACTTCCTCTCATACTGGAATTTGTTCCACCTGATTAACCTTTCAGTCATTCTCTATCGTTCTTTATATTCTGACCAATTATCTAACCTGCCATTCACTTTGCGCAGTTCCAAGCTTTTCCCTCAAGTTTGGCGCCTTCTTTAGTTGACCACGGATGGTTAGAATTTTAGCTTAGAATTTTTCTACTTCAAGTAGGAATATACTTATTCTGAGTATTCTGAAATATCCCCTTAAATGGCTGTCACTGCTTCTCGACTGATCAATCCTCTAACCTAATATCCCAGTTCACTTCAGCTAGCTCAGCTTTCATACCCACATATTTTACTTAATAATAGTCTTAGACCCATCCTTCTCCCTTTCAAACTGGATGTAAAATTGTGTTTGCTGCTACTTCAGGGGGGCCTTGACTCTGAGGTAATCAATTAACCCTCTCACATTACACAATACCAGGTCTAATATAACCTGCTCTCTGGTTGGTTCTAGAATGTGCTGCTCTAAGAAACTACCTCGCAAACATTCTATGAACTCAGCGCAGCACGGTGGCGCAGTGGGTTAGCCCTGCTGCCTGACGGCGCCGAGGTACCAGGTTCGATCCCGGCCCTGGGTCACTGTCCGTGTGGAGTTTGCACATTCTCCCCGTGTTTGCGTGGGTTTCGCCCCCACAACCCAAAGATGCGCAGGGTAGGTGGATTGGCCACGCTAAATTGCCCCTTAATTGGAAAAAATGAATTGGGTACTCTAAATTTATATTTTTAAAAAACCAAAAAACATTCTATGAACCCCACATACAGGTTACTACTGGCAATCTGATTTTTTCAGTTTATACGTAGATTAAAATCACCCATTATTATGCCATCTTTTTATCACACGTACCGATATTTCTGCCTGTCTACTTTGTCCTTCATTGTGGTTACTGTTCAGGAGACTGTAGACCACTCTCATAAGTGAGTTATTTCGCCTACTATTCCTAATCGCCACACAAATTGATTCAACATCCTGATCTCCTGTACCAAGGTCACCTGCAACTTTTGCATCGATGCCATCCTTGATTAACAGAGCTACCCCTCCAACTTTGCCTGCCGTCCTATTCTTCTTTAATGTCATATACCCCTTAATATTGCGGATCCAATCCCAGTCATCCTGCAGCCACGTCTCTGTAATTACCAAATTTATTAACTACAATGTGCACAATCAATTAATTTACTTTATTACGAATGCTATGATGGTTTGAATTAAGTGATAACATTACACCCCTGAGGAGGAAGAAGAGGAAAATCAACTGGTGTTCATTTTCCTGATCTAGGTAGCAGAGTATATGTTTGAATACTGGGTGATGATAGTATCAGGTTTAGACCTCATCATCAAAACCTGCTTATATTGACTGTATATATCATGCAGGAGCAACCGGCACTTAGGAAAGAACAGACACCTATTCAACTGTACCATAATGCAGGACCCATAGTGGAGGGAAGGTAAGAAATCTGGGTCATTGTTAATCCTGATATTCTGGTCAGTGTGCCCCAAATTTAAAAAAAATAATATCCTGATATTCCAAGTTAGCACAATGATCCAAGCAGACAGATATACCTTCCGATCTCTGAAACCTCTCCGCTTCTTCTTTTCAATCTGTACATCCTCTTCCTGGGAGGTCACAGCTTGCTCATCAGCCTCCTCCTCCTTATCCTTATCCTTAAAACTGTCAGGTCTGGGTGTGCGTTTCACTGAGGGAGCTCCCTCTGCATGTGCTCTGTCGAAGAAAGGCAGCAAGTAAAAATTTTAAGGCTTTCGTACAACATAGAACATAGAGTGCAGAAGGAGGCCATTCGGCCCATCGTGTCTGCACCAAACCACTTAAGCCCTCACTTCCACCCTATCCCTGTAACCCAATAACCCCTCCTATCCTTTGGTCACTAAGGGCAATTTATCATGGCCAATCCACCTAACCTGCACGTCTTTGGACTGTGGGAGGAAACCCAGGCAGACACGGGGAGAATGTGCAGACTCCGCATAAACAGTGACTCAAGCCGGGAATCGAACCTGGGACCCTTGCGCTGTGAAACCACAGTGCTAACCACTATGCTGTGCTGCCTGAGAATGTATTTATATTATCACTTTCCTTTTGGATAGACGTTGAGGGACATATGTCAAGAAAAGGTTGTTTCACCTTTAAACCTCCCTGAAAGCATTTTTATTGCTGGACCTTTACAACAATTCTATCACCATTTTTGGAAAGATGCCCGAATCGACATTCTCTTGATGCATAAAGAAGATTGTGTTGGGTCTACAAATTTCCAAACTCTGCCCACTGTAAAGGGCAAGACTTTGAACAGCGGAGTCTAGTTTTCTTGAAAGCTGTTGTCAAGAGCTGTTTTACATTGCATTGGTTTGAACTTGGACTCTGGGATTTCTGAGCTGCTGAAACTGCCTTGTGAGCTTCCATCCATCCTTCCTCTGTAATGGCACAGTGGTTAGCACTGCTGCCTCACAGCGCCAGGGACCTAGGTTAAATTCTGGCCTTGGGCGACAGTCTGTGGAGTTTGCACGTTCTCCCCGTGTCTGTTTGGGTTTCCTCCAGGTGCTCCTATTTCCTCCCAATGTCTAAGATGTGCAATTTAGGTGGGCTGGCCATGCTAAAATTGCTCCTTAGTGTCCAAATATGTGCAGGTTAGGTGGGATTACGGGTAGAGGGTGGGGGAGTGGGCCGAGGTAGGGTGCTCTTTCAGAGGATCGGTGTAGATTTGTTGGGCCAAATGGCTTCTTTCTGCATTGTCGGGATTCCATGGATTCTTTAAACCTGCTCCAATCTCGGACTATGGTCTGTGCACCACCCTCCGCTTTGCTCCACCAGTGTTGGCAGAATCTTCAGCTGCTTCAGACCCACACTCACCAACCGGTTTGCCTTTATCTTTCTTTCTATCTCCATTTTTAAACATCCATTTTCAACCCAAGTCATTGGTAATCTCTCTTAATTCTCCCACCACTAATTGTCATCTATTCTATTCACATATCTGGAATACATTAGAGTCCATGAATTAATTCATTGCTGTTCTAAAACTACCATTCGATCATAAACTCTGGACTGGATTCTCCATTATTGGGACTATGTTCCCACGCCGGCATCAAAACAGGAGAGTGTCACGCCAGAAAAACTGGCAAAGGGACACGTATTCCTAGCCCTGCAGGGGGCTAACAGGGGTCCGGCGTAGATCTAGCAGCTTTTGCTGCAGATACGGGCCCCCAAACCTCCAGGTCGAAGGCCGCGTATGCGCACGGCGGCAACCTCCAGCGGCCGCGCCGTGCTCCATGGCCCGCGGAGCTGGACCCGAAAATTAAACACTCCGAACGGCCGCGCGCCCAACCCTCAAAGCCCACACAAGCATTTACCGGCCACGTACAAGGGCCACCCTGCCCCCGACCCGGTAGGTCCGAGGCGGCATGGCGGCTTTTCGAGGCCCACAGAATCGGGGAACCAGCGCCAGTCCCGATTTCTTGCGGGGAAATGGAATCTCCGCCCCCGCGCCGGCCGTGATTTCCGCGTCGGGGTGCGGAGAATTCAGCCCCTTATCTCCTAAGGAGTAATTGTAGGCTTCAGATTCAAATGCTAAACCCACCTGCTCTGCTCGCAAGTGAAAAGGAATCAATTTCACTCCCTGCATATCTTCAGGTAGCGAATGAAAAAATCCTGAGACACCCCCAATACATACACAGCATTCACAGGCATGCACCATCTCAAGTTTTGAGAAGGTAAATCAGGAAGGACTATTTCCATTATTTAACAAGTTGGAAGACAGAGTATGGTTGTCGGTCTGGCCGGAGCTGCAGGCGGGGTGGATGTCTTGGCCTTTGCCTCGCTGATTGCTCGTAGGATCTTGTTGGGGTGGAGGTCAGCTTCTCCACAGAATGGGGGGGGGGGGGGGAAGAAAGAGAGGACCTGCTGCAGTTTTTCACCCTGGAAGAGGTGAAATTTGCTCGGCAGGGGGGGTGTGTGTGTGTGTGTGTGTGTGTGTGTGTGTGGGGGTGTGTGTGGAAGCGAGTGATGGGTTCTACAATTGTTGGGGGTTGTTTGTCATGCACTTTCGGGAGTTGGTTTCCGTTGACTGTTGGGGGGGGGGGGGGGGCGAGGGGTTGAGGGGCGATGTGAATTGTAAAGCTGTTGAATAAAAATATTTCAGAAAAAAAATAGAAGGAGTTATATGTTTATTACCAAACGAAAAAACGGGATGGATTAAAATAATTGTGTTTTAAACAGGGTGGTTGCTGGCACATAGATGACCTGGTTTTAAAAAGTTGAAGCGGGGTCAAGAGTAGCTCTTAAGCGGAAAATGAGCAAGTACCTCGGTGTGGGAAGAGACAGAAACATAACTCTCAGAAAGCGACAATAGGCATGATGGACGAATAGCTTCCTCCTGTGGTACAAATTCTATGACAAATAATCAGGTAGACCGAAGTGAAGCCAGGCAGAGGCAGCAGTGACCACTCCACTGTCCTTGCACTTTCTGCTTGCAGCAGCCCAGCAGTTGCAGACATCACCCAGAAAGATTGATTGCCACCTGGGGATTGTGGCAAGTGGTGCAGATAGTGTCACCATTCTGCAATGTGCTTTGGATTAAAATGTGTACTTCCACGACAATAACAATAATCTTTATTATTGTCACAATTAGGCTTACATTAACACTGCAATGAGGTTACTGTGAATATCCCCTAGTCACCCCATTCCGGCGCCTGTTCGGGTACACAGAGGGAGAATTCAGAACGTCCAATTCACCTAACAGCACGTCTTTCGGGACTTGTGGGAGGAAACCGGAGCACCCGGAGGAAACCCACGCAGACACGGGGAGAACGTCCAGACTCCGCACAGACAGTGACCCAAGCCGGGAATCGAACCCGGGTCCCTGGCGCTGTGAAGCAACAGTGCTAACCCCTGTGCTACCGTGCCGCCCAAACAGAGCTGCTGGAGGAACGTGTCTCACCGTATTTCGTATGTGGCTCACAGTTGCGCTGCGGTATAAAAAACGCCTCAGATCCAGCACCAAGCCACTCTGGGAGGGCAGTGGAAAGCAAATGTTAAATAAAAGACTGAATAATGAAAATGAGCAGACAGCAGAGGAAAGGTGACAGTCAGAAAGTTGTTCAAGAAACTCATCACGTCTCATCCCTCAGTGGCTCTTTCAACGTAATAAGAATGACTGTATTCACAAATATGAAAATAAAACTCTCTCCAGAAGCCAAGCAACAAATTTCTCTTTTAATAACCATGACTCATAAAACAAAGAACATGCAGTTTCTTCCCAAACCCTCGCCATCAATATTTGTTAAATCAAAGAGAACCTGAACTCGAGGATTAATGGTATATCTTTCCCTTCTCTAAATGAACAAGTCTTATTGCTATCTCTGATTATTTAAATCATTGCTCTTCACAACTCTGTATTTGTCTATAAAATATGACCATTAAGGACTGTAATGGCTCTGCTTTATGGTGATTGAATGCAAATGCATAAAGGAGTTAAGCATAAAATAATCATCAACACTGGCGGTTTTACAGCTGAAATGAGCAACACCATGGAAATACGGTCCATATTTAGGGGAGAGTTACTTCAAATCAGAAGATGGAAAATGGCCTGAAAGAGACCATCTGAAGAGTGCAGTATCAATAGTCAAAAAACACATGCACTAAGGGCAGCACGGTGGAGCGGTGGTTAGCATTGCTGCCTCACGGCACTGAGGTCCCAGGTTCGATCCCGGCTCTGGGTCACTGTCCGTATGGAGCTTGCACATTCTCCCCGTGTTTGCGTGGGTGGATTGGCCACGCTAAATTGCCCCTTAATTGGAAAAAAATAATTGGGTACTCTACATTTAAAAAAAAAGAAAACATATGCACGAATGTCAGGACAGACCAAGAGTGACAGGAAAACTAAGAACAGATTTGAACCCACCTTTACACTGACTAGTGGGGTATCAGAGTTACTGGTCCCTTTCACACAGCTAGCGGAAACACCAAAAACTAGTCAAATTAAATGCATCTTATGCAATGGATTTTATGCAAGATATTCGGTACTTCTGGACTTCACAGAATCACGGAATTGTTACGGTGCAGAAGGGGACCTTTCGGCCCATCATGTCTGCACCAGCCCTCAAGATGACAGTGCCATTCTCTTTCCATTTCCCCTACCCCTGCACATTAGATAATCATCCAATGCCCTCTTAATTGCCTGGGCCGAACCTGCCTCCACCACACTGCCCAGGCAACGCATTCCAGAACCGAACCACTCGTTGTGTGTAAAGGTTTCTCGCACATCACATTTGCTTCTTTGCCAAATCACTTTAAACTGGTGCCCCCTCGTTCTCGACCCTTTTACGAGCGACAACGAGTTTCTGTCCAGCCCCCTCACCTTGAGCATCTCAAATCAAAACTCCTCTCAGCCTCCTTCTTTCCAAGCTGAACAACAGTCCCAAGTTTAACGTTGGCCGTTGATGCCATTATTGCATGACCTGCATGTTATGAGCCAATGTAATTAGGGCAGAGCAGAAAGCGGTTTGTAGAAACAAAGCATATTTAGACTCGGTTCATATCTTATGAATTAAGTTGGAAATTGCTTCTGTCAGATGCCGCGGTGGTTAGATTCAGTGCTTTGATTTTATGCAAAGAAAACGTAATTACATTTGCTCAACAAAAGGATTCCATGTTACGCAAAGCACAAGAAATCATTTAAATCTGATTTATTTTATTGTCAATGTCAGCCCAATTTCTATCCTTGCAAACGGAACACACTTGGACAAAAATGTTTCTCCTCCCAGGTTGGTCAGTACGCTGGAGCACCACAATTCTGCAACAGCTACATGCAGGGGCTAGTGTTTTTTAGTTGTTTGCCTAAGCAGCCCTACCTCGACCATACTCGATACCATTCGTCTCTCCTGAGCCAAATTATTGATTTTCTCCGTTACATTTTGTGACAAAAATGAAAACTAACTAAAAACACAACAATCAGAAGAAGCCTCTCACGCGTTAGAATATTTGTACCAGAGAAGTTACAATTCCCAACAATCCAGGTTGATTTTTAGCCTCCAAATGAACAGCAGGGCTAATCCCACTACCCTGGTCCACAACACTTTGACTCCCCTATGATCAACAACCCAATTTAAGGTTTAGGGGCGACACGGGGCAGCATATTACAGGGGGATGGTGGAGGGGGGAATGGATTGGTGCCCACTCCCCCCTTCCCCTCCCCCTCCCCCCCACACCCCATCCAGAAGCAAAATCGACATGGAGCTGACTTGCTTCACACAGACATAGCGCACTGCGGGCGGGCTAAATTGGGCAATGTGGAACTTCAAATGGGGAGCAAGTCCCACCCTCGGGTGCTACAAGTAGGTCCCAAAATAAGGCCCAAGTTTCCCAGAGCAAGCTATGCCCGTGGTCTTTGGCGACCAGCACTTGGGCAGTGTCCGCTGGGGAGGGGATAGGTGAGATGGCGGGTTTTAGAGTGCAGATGCATTTGTAGAAAGAGAGGGTACTATCTTAGGGGAGGGGGTGGGTGGCTGCCTCCCCTCCCGATGCACAAAGGGCACCCCACTCAAATCTAGTACCTCCCTTTCCTTCCCGTCCTTTGAAAAAGGTTTTTTTAAAAGCGGCTTGCGCCCTCCATCTGTATTTTGTCATGGGCAACGCTTTATTGGGGTCAATTAGCTTGTTAATAAGCTCAATTGACCCTTGGTTACTTATTTAAATGTGGCAGATGGGTTGCTGATTTCAGCGCCCTGTTATGAGGTAAGCTTGAGGGTGGACAGGAAGATGGTGGGGATTGCACCCACCCTATTTTACGTACTCCCCCACCCCCACCCCCACTCCTAAAAAACACAAGTCGCGGGCACATCAAATGCAAGCCCATGGTCTCCTCATTAGCACCGATTGTGTATTCCACCGGCTCAGAATCCTCCATCCTAAATCTCTCATGTTTAAGCGTACATCTCTGTGACCTCGTTGTGCTCACAATCAGTGAAACAAGTCTGTTTCGATTCACTCTATCTCGTCCCTTCACAATTTATGCCACCCCTATCAAATCACTTCATACTGAAGTTGCCTCAATCGTGGGGATGGCCGGAATGCGGAATTCATTGCCACTGGCCATTGCTGAAATCACAGGCGATTTATTCAATAAAATTATACCCGTGTTTCTGTGATCAGCCGACAACTTAAAAGTGCAGTTTTCAGTCAAATTGTGAATTTGAAAAGGTGAACAGCAGATTAGATATACTGCCATTGAAACATAACATGCGGAAAGACACTCACCGGGTCAGGCAACATCCGTTGGTGCACATGGGAGGAGAGGTATAAATAATTATAAAATGAGGTAAATTCAAACAAGAATCGTTCAAAGCAGTTCCTGTAATAACTCGCCAAATCAAATATAGAATAATTGTTTGGAGAATTTGATGGGGATCAATGGCAGGAAGCACAGAATTTCAAGTTTTTTAAAAAATGCAGGATCAAATGGAAATTTAAGCTGCACTAACTGATGTTTTTTTTTCCCAGTGTTAAAAAGATATACAATCATAAATTATGGAAGTACCGCACGAACGCCAACACATTCCTCACTTAATACTGGTCCCGAAAATACTTTCAAGCAATGGCCCTGTTTTTCGGAGGTAAATGCAGAGGCTATTCTGCGCACAGTGATGAGATGATAGCTCAGCTCATCTTGCTGTGGTATGGGTACAGGTGGTTTCCTTTTCTTTGTATACCTTTGCCATGGCATGACTGAGTCTTAGCAAAGAACTGCAGTCCTGTTATCTGATATGGAGTTTCCTCTGACATTCTCCAGATGTGGGAAATCATATTTTGGGTGGCCAAGTGCTTGACGTGTTATCGTAATTTGTAAAAAACGTCTGTTGGCAAAATCCTTCATGAGTCGCCTGCTGCTTGGGGAAGGGATGTGGCAGGTTAATGGAAACAGTTATGCCAAAATAAAATGCCTGCGTGCAAACCTCTGCATCGACTCTCAAACCCCTGTTTAAGCTGCTATCGATTTGGAACACAGAACCCTAAGCTGCTCTCGCAATGTATCATCAGCGGAGAACGATCCGGCTCTGTGAACAGAGGCCTTTTGCACAAGGTCAAGTCTATCTTAAATGAATGAAAGGGTTTTACCTCTCAATGTATTGGGAAGGATCAATCATGAGAGTTTCGGACAAAGCTCGGCACTGTTCTGTGCTGTACTGTTCTACGTTCTATGAGAGTATGTGAAAATGCTTTAAGGGGAAAATTAGATAAATACAGGAGGGGAAATGCCCTTAGTGTCCAAAATGGTCGGCGCAGGCTTGGAGGGCCGAAGGGCCTGTTCCTGTGCTGTATTGTTCTTTGTTCTTTTGTTACGGGGAGAGGGTGGAGATGTGAGCTTAAGTAGGGCGCTCTTTCCAAGGGCCGGTGTGTACTCGCTCGGCCAAATGGCCTCCTTCTGCACTGTAAATTCTATGATTAATAGGATGAGATGAAGTAGACAGAGGAGGAAGCTCACGTAACGCTGTTGGGCAGCACAGCCTGTTTCTGTGCTCATAAAATTCTATGCAAAAAAAAAGTATTGTTAACTTGCCCTCCAGACACTCTGCGAATCCTCAGCCCAACATCTCTCCTCATCAGTGGGTGTCATATGGGAACATTGCAGAAGAAAGACCATCTGATGGAGTATTGCGTGCAGTTCTGGTCGCCGCACTGTAGGAAGGATGTGGAAGCATTGGAAAGGGTGCAGAGGAAATTTACCAGGATGTTGCCTGGTATGGAGGGAACATCTTATGAGGAAAGGCTGAGGGACTTGAGGCTGTTTTCGTTAGAGAGAAGAAGGTTAAGAGGTGACTTAATTGAGGCATACAAGGTGATCAGAGGATTAGATACGGTGGACAGTGAGAGCCTTATTCCTCAGATAGTGATGGCTAGCCCGAGGGGACATAGCTTTAAATTGAGGGGAGATAGATATAGGACAGATGTCAGAGGTAGGTTCTTTACTCAGAGAGTAGTAAGGGCGTGGATGCCCTGCCTGCAACAGTAGTGGACTCGCCAACATTAAGGGCATTTAAATGGTCATTGGATAAACATATGGATGATAAGGGAATAGTGTAGATGGGCTTTAGAGTGGTTTCACAGGTCGGCGCAACATCGAGGGCCGAAGGGCCTGTACTGCGCTGTAATGTTCTATTGTTCTATCTTTCCATGCAGTCATTAATGCACTCATCTGCTATGACATAGCACCCCAAATGCAGGGTGGGAGGCAGAGATGGAAATATGCTGACAGCTGTGTCCTCATTTATTTGGGTTTTGCTAATTAATCGCTTTCCAGTTGTTCGTAAACTGACATTTTGAGAGTGCAGTTGCTGCGTGTGGCACTGGTTCTCAACACAGTGATGCAAAACCCTCTGTCCTGCTGCATTAACAGAAGCTAGTCTTCCAGTTAAAACAAATCAGCTAACATCTGAATATGTTTACTCATTACCCTACTGTGCAATTCTTTACCCTTTCTGACATATGTACGTCACCCAAAAGAAGTTGGGGACTGGGCGTTACACGAGGAATATCGTGAACAGGAAAAATTAGCATTCAGTGTCTAAGCGGGTATGATTGCTGACTGGACATAAAGAGGAAATGGGAAATTCAAGCAGATCTCAGAGACATGAATTATTTGATGCACATAGCATAGAAAAACACAAACTGGGTGGCACGGTAGTGCAGTGGTTAGCACTGTTGCTTCACAGCGCCAGGTCCCAGGTTTGATCCCCGGCTTGGGTCACTGTCTGTGCGGAGTCTGCACATTCTCCCCGTGTCTGCGTGGGTATCCTCCGGGTGCTCCGGTTTCCTCCCACAAGTCCTAAAAGAGGTAATTTGGACATTCTGAATTCTCCCTCCGTGTACCCAAATAGGCACCGGAATGTGGCGACTAGGGGATTTTCACAGTAACTTCATTGCAGTGTTAATGTGAGCCTACTTGTGACAATAAAGTTTATAATAATTCAAACAGGGGTATGTGAAAAGTTAGGTTGTAAATGTTTGACTGTGAATTACACAACAGCTTGGTGAGTTTATAGAACCTCCAGCTCTTAGCTACAGATTTATTTTTTAAAATGCCATTTGCTTGGTGATTATTACTTTAGCATCTTGCAGAAAACAGTTTGCTGGCGAGGAGGGAGCTGTTAAATTTCTCCAAAGACAGTTTGAAGCGTCCAGGTTGCGTAAAGATCTCAAAACATTCAACCTTGATATGATCTGAATTATTGGAAAGCAAAGGATGTTTGTGTTTAACGTACAAACCACGACTCAGAATTAGTTTTGATTCAAGCTGGAGGAACATCTGAACAGCTGGTTCCAAAGCTTTGCCCTCTAGAGCAATGTGAGCCTCTTTCAAGCGTACACTCAACCCACACAATGGTCAAAATCATTTTTTCCACAAAGAGTCATAGCTATTTACAGCATGGAAACAGGCCCTTCGGCCCAGCTTGTCCATGCCGCCCAGTTTCTATCACTAAGCTAGTCCCACTTGCCTGCATTTGGCCCATATCCCTCTATACCCACCCTGCCCATGTAACTGTCTAGCTGCTTTTTAAAGGACAAAATTGTACCCGCCTCTACCACTGCCTTTGACAGTTCGTTCCAGATGCTCACCACCCTCTGTGTAGAAATTTCACCTCTGGTCTCTTTTGTATCTCTTCCATCTCACCTTAAACCTATGTCCTCTATTTCTAGATTCCCCGGCCTTTGGGAAAAGATGTTGACTATCTACCTTATCTATGCCCCTCATTATTTTATAGACCTCTATAAGATCACCCCTAAGCCTCCTACGCTCCAGGGAAAATAGTTCCAGCCTATCCAGCCTCTCCTGAAAAGTCAGACCATCAAGTCCTGGTAGCATCGTTGTAAATCTCTTCTGCACTCTTTCTAGTTTAACAATATCCTTCCTATAATAGGGTGACCAGAACTGAACACAGTATTCCATGTGTGGTCTTAACAGTGTCTTGTATAACTTCAACAAGACGTGGGTCAACTTCAACTTCAACATGGAGTGGGTTTGCCAGTGTCATCAGTCTCACGTGGTGTATCAAAACATTGCTCAAGTGCCAGCTTAGCTAAATTGGCGTCCCTATAACAAAATATCTCAAGTTCAAGCCCCACTCCAGGGCTTGGCCGCTATACAGCAAGCTTCAACACATTGGTGCATTTATGGGCAATTGAACAACCAGAGGAAGTTGTTGAGGGCCTAATTGTTTTGTGTTTCTTGTCACCAGTCAATATGTTGTCAGACAAATATGAAGTTAAGATGCTTAAAACGAAAATCTGGGTGGCACGGCGGGGCAGTGGTTAGCTCTGTTGCCTCACGGCGCCGAGGACCCGGGATCGATACGGCCCTGGGTCCCTGTCTGTGTGGAGTTTGAACATTCTCCCCGTGTCTGCGTGGGTCTCACCCCCACAACCCGAAAAGATGTGCAGGTTAGGTGGATTGGCCAGGCTAAATTGCTCCTTAATTGGGGAAAACAAAATTGGGGACTCTAAATTTATTTTCGAAGTAAAAAAAAATCAATGACATTTCAATATTTTCTTGATCTGTACATCGTTGCACTCTGGCAGACCACATTTCTCACTTGTTCCCTCCACTTTGCTTCAATGTCACGGAATCTGCTAATGTCTGAGCTACCAACGTCACAGGATCAAACTTACTGCTTTCCGAACTGGATCACGTAAATGGCAGTGCAATTTGACTAGCAAGCCAAAAGACTGAACAGATAATCAAGGGAATGAGAGTCCAAATGGTACCGCAGCAATTTGAGGACTTTAAATTAATTTTTACAAATCTGGAAATTAAAAAAATTGCAGTCGGTAAAAGCGGTCACAAACTTTTCAGATTGTTGTAAAACCCTAACTGCTCACTGATGTCCACGAGGAAACAAATTCTTGCCAGATCTGGACTAAATGTGATTCGAGTCCCACACCCATACCAATCAAATCTGAACTGCCATCTGATACAGCCTAGCAAGCCACTTATGTTACATGAAACCATCTCAGGGCAACTAGGTTTGGGCTATAAATGGTAGCCTTACCAGCAATGCTCATGTCCCGAGAATAAATAGTTTTTAACAAAGCTTATTTACTAGCATGATATTTTTACTGCTCTATAAGCAGAACAGCACCTCCCAAGCTCATGACCTCCATCACCTAGAAGGACACGGGAACATTACTTCCCAGTCCACATCCCCACTCGGGTATACATTGCTGTGCCTTTTCCGTCATGAAGTCAAAATCCGGAAGCTCCCCATCCAACAGCACAGGGGTACTGCCATCACAAGGGTTCCAGGAGACAGCCCAAAGGCAATAGAGATTAACAATAAATGCCAGCTTTGCCAATGATACCCAGGTCCAGAAAATGAATACAAAACAAAAGCATCGCCTCTCTTCCAAAATACAGTGTTCATTTTCTGAAGTTAATAATAATCTTTATTATTGTCACAAATAGGCTTACATTAACATTGCAAAGAAGTTACTGCGAAAAGCCCCTAGTCGCCACACTCCGGCGCCTGTTCGGGTACACGGAGGGAGAATTCAGAATGTCCAAATCACCTAACAAGCACGTCTTTAGGGACTTGTGGGAGGAAACCGGAGCACCCGGAGGAAACCCACGCAGACACAGGGAGAATGTGCAGACTCCACACAGATAGTGACCCAAGCCGGGAATCCAAACTGGGACCCTGGTGCTGTGAAGAAACAGTGTTCTAACCATTGTGCTACCGTGACAGGGTCTCTTGATAATTTGCCAATAGGTAGATTCAAGTAGCCCCACAGACATAAATCTGAAAACCACTGATTAAATAGAACTACTAAGAGCAGAATCTTTGGAATATGATTATTCATATAGACACAGATTATACACAGTGAAACTGTTCCCGTCACAAAAACTGCTAACCTTCAACAAGGTTGATGAAGCAGCTTTTGAAGAAATGAAGTGATAATTCATTGAAATATTAAAAATATTTGTGTTGGCACTGGTAATTTAACCTAGTGTTCCAAACCCACATAAGTTGTGAAATGTTAAACAGACGTCATGGAAATCTCTTGAAATTTCAAAGTACTTGGAACAGAATCTGAATTCTAATCCTGATTGAGCAAATCAATATGCTTTCATTGCAGTTTACTGTGGATAGTTATTACAAAATGGAATGATGTTACATATAATCTCACCAAAGTTGCTTCAAAAGCAATCAGCGCCTGCCTCTGTCACACTGCAGTGATCGAATCCTATACAGCTGAAATTGATAATGAAGTTCCACTCAATGGGCAATAGCGCAAATCCCAATTCACTCACCATCAACCAAACGCATTGCAGAACACATATGTCAATATCCCAGATATTAATGATCTTCATAAAGGAAATTACATCAAAGTCTTTTTCAGCACAGCATCTGTAGCTTTCAATACAGCTTCTTTAAAGCCTGGTGATGCAGTGGATTATGATGCAGGCCTTTTGCCTCTGGACTCACGACAGACACAGATTAATAAACTGAGTCTCGGTCAGCTCGGTGGCGCAGTGGTTAGCACTGCTGCCTCACGGCGCCGAGGTCCCAGGCTCGATCCCGGCTCTGGGTCACTGTCCGTTTGGAGTTTGCATATTCTCCCCTTGTCTGCGTGGGTTTCGCCCCCACAACCCAAAGATGTGCAGGCTAGGTGGATTAGCCACGCTAAATTGCCCCTTAATTGGAAAAAATGAATTGGGTACTCTAAATTTATTTTTAAAAAATATAAGCTGTGTCTTCGGTCTGCTGACTGTAAAAGACCTCCGAAAACATGTTGGGCTAACCCAATCCACTGCAGAGAGATGCAGCACAAGAGGGAATGTGACAGAGAGGGACACTGACGTGCACACCCAAACAGACACAGCGTCAGACATTTTCTCAACTAACTCTCAGCATTTTTTGTCAGAAGGGCAAGAGGGGATCAATTTTTGCCTGACAAACTCAGCCCAGCTGTCGAAAAGCTTTTTGAGAATTACTGGAATAAATGCTTCGGTTGCCCAAATGCACCAACAAATAAAACTGCTTTAAAATGATGACAACCTTGGTTGAGAAGTTAAAAATTTGCCCTGACATTAGTTGTGCCATTCCTGGTCGATAAATGCAGTTCCAACTCAGTGTGGTGCAAATCACCCCAGATGCAATGAACTGGACAAAGTGACTAAAACCATAACTCAAACTCGTCAAAGAGCATGGCAACACTCTGCGAGCTCTCTCACTCAGGCCCTTTTCTTTTATCTCTTGTCACTGTTCCGACTTACTAAAACTCTTTCCACTTCATTTCGAGTCGATTTCGGCGGCGTGAGAGCAGCTGGTGAGTCAGTTTCAGCGGGAGCATTGCGGAAGGAGGTTGCTGGGAGGTAAGTCAACCTTTAAAAGCACTTCTCTTTGCAGGGGCAGGCCAGTCGATTTCGGCGGCGTGAGAGCAGCTGGTGAGTCAGTTTCAGCGGGAGCATTGCGGAAGGAGGTTGCTGGGAGGTAAGTCAACCTTTAAAAGCACTTCTCTTTGCAGGGGCAGGCCAGTCGATTTCGGCGGCGTGAGAGCAGCTGGTGAGTCAGTTTCAGCGGGAGCATTGCGGAAGGAGGTTGCTGGGAGGTAAGTCAACCTTTAAAAGCACTTCTCTTTGCAGGGGCAGGCCAGTCGATTTTGGCGGGAGTGGAGCTGGCTGGTTAGTCAATTTCAGCAGGAGCTGAGAATTTTTCTTTTTTTTTTTAAAATTAGTTTTTTAGGCGGGATCAGGAAGTCGACCCGCGGACGTCTGGGAAGACCCTCACCAATAAATTCTGGTGGAGAGGAAACCCGAGACACTACACGTGTAGTGTCTCCCACCCACCCTCCTCCTCTAACCTAATAATAAAACCCATTGGTCTGAGGTAAGTACCATATTTTATTATATTATTATTATTTTTTATAAAAATTTAATTTAGTTGTTAGCCAGATCTTGGTAGAAAGTTAGAGGAATGGCAGGGAAGGGAGTGCAATGTTCCTCCTGCAGGATGTTTGAGGTGAGGGATGCAGTTAGTGTCCCTGCTGATTTTACCTGCAGGAAGTGCTGCCATCTCCAGCTCCTCCAAGACCGAGTTAGGGAACTGGAGCTGGAGTTGGAAGAACTTTGGATCATTCGGGAGGCAGAAGGGGTCATAGATAGCAGCTTCAGGGAATTAGTTACACCAAAGATTGGAGATAGGTGGGTAACTGTAAGAGGGACTGGGAAAAAACAGTCAGTGCAGGGATCCCCTGCGGTCGTTCCCCTGAGAAACAAGTATACCGCTTTGGATACTTGTGGGGGGGACGACTTACCAGGGGTAAGCCATGGGGTACGGGCCTCTGGCACGGAGTCTGTCCCTGTTGCTCAGAAGGGAAGGGGGGAGAGGAGCAGAGCATTAGTAATTGGGGACTCTATAGTCAGGGGCACAGATAGGAGATTTTGTGGGAGCGTGAGAGACTCACGTTTGGTATGTTGCCTCCCAGGTGCAAGGGTACGTGATGTCTCGGATCGTGTTTTCCGGGTCCTTAGGGGGGAGGGGGAGCAGCCCCAAGTCGTGGTCCACATTGGCACCAACGACATAGGTAGGAAAGGGGACAAGGATGTCAGGCAGGCTTTCAGGGAGCTAGGATGGAAGCTCAGAACTAGAACAAACAGAGTTGTTATCTCTGGATTGTTGCCCGTGCCACGTGATAGTGAGATGAGGAATAGGGAGAGAGAGCATTTAAACACGTGGCTACAGGGATGGTGCAGGCGGGAGGGATTCAGATTTTTGGATAACTGGGGCTCTTTCTGGGGAAGGTGGGACCTCTACAGACAGGATGGTCTACATCTGAACCTGAGGGGCACAAATATCCTGGGGGGGAGATTTGTTAGTGCTCTTTGGGGGGGTTTAAACTAATGCAGCAGGGGCATGGGAACCTGGATTGTAGTTTTAGGGTAAGGGAGAATGAGAGTATAGAGGTCAGGAGCACAGATTTGACATCGCAGGAGGGGGCCAGCGTTCAGGTAGGTGGTTTGAAGTGTGTCTACTTCAATGCCAGGAGTATACGAAACAAGGTAGGGGAACTGGCAGCGTGGGTTGGTACCTAGGACTTCGATGTTGTGGCCATTTCGGAGACATGGATAGAGCAGGGACAGGAATGGATGTTGCAGGTTCCGGGGTTTAGGTGTTTTAGTAAGCTCAGAGAAGGAGGCAAAAGAGGGGGAGGTGTGGCGCTGCTAGTCAAGAGCAGTATTACGGTGGCGGAGAGGATGCTAGATGGGGACTCTTCTTCCGAGGTAGTATTGGCTGAAGTTAGAAACAGGAAAGGAGAGGTCACCCTGTTGGGAGTTTTTTATAGGCCTCCTAATAGTTCTAGGGATGTAGAGGAAAGGATGGCGAAGATGATTTTGGATATGAGCGAAAGTAACAGGGTAGTTATTATGGGAGACTTTAACTTTCCAAATATTGACTGGAAAATATATAGTTCGAGTACAATAGATGGGTCGTTTTTTGTACAGTGTGTGCAGGAGGGTTTCCTGAAACAATATGTTGACAGGCCAACAAGAGGCGAGGCCACGTTGGATTTGGTTTTGGGTAATGAACCAGGCCAGGTGTTGGATTTGGAGGTAGGAGAGCACTTTGGGGACAGTGACCACAATTCGGTGACGTTTACGTTAATGATGGAAAGGGATAAGTATACACCGCAGGGCAAGAGTTATAGCTGGGAGAAGGGCAATTATGATGCCATTAGACGTGACTTGGGGGGGATAAGGTGGAGAAGTAGGCTGCAAGTGTTGGGCACACTGGATAAGTGGGGCTTGTTCAAGGATCAGCTACTGCGTGTTCTTGATAAGTATGTACCGGTCAGACAGGGAGGAAGGCGTCGAGCGAGGGAACCGTGGTTTACCAAGGAAGTGGAATCTCTTGTTAAGAGGAAGAAGAAGGCCTATGTGAAGATGAAGTGTGAAGTTTCGGTTGGGGCGATGGATAGTTACAAGGTAGCGAGGAAGGATCTAAAGAGAGAGCTAAGACGAGCAAGGAGGGGACATGAGAAGTATTTGGCAGGAAGGATCAAGGAAAACACAAAAGCTTTCTATAGGTATGTCAGGAATAAGCGAATGACTAGGGAAAGAGTAGGACCAGTCAAGGACAGGGATGGGAAATTGTGTGTGGAGTCTGAAGAGATAGGCGAGATACTAAATGAATATTTTTCGTCAGTATTCACTCAGGAAAAAGATAATGTTGCGGAGGAGAATGCTGAGCCCCAGGCTAATAGAATAGATGGCATTGAGGTACGTAGGGAAGAGGTGTTGGCAATTCTGGACAGGCTGAAAATAGATAAGTCCCCGGGACCTGATGGGATTTGTCCTAGGATTCTATGGGAGGCCAGGGAAGAGATTGCTGGACCTTTGGCTTTGATTTTTATGTCATCATTGGCTACAGGAATAGTGCCAGAGGACTGGAGGACAGCAAATGTGGTCCCTTTGTTCAAAAAGGGGAGCAGAGACAACCCGGCAACTATAGACCGGTGAGCCTCACGTCTGTAGTGGGTAAAGTCTTGGAGGGGATTATAAGGGACAAGATTTATAATCATCTAGATAGGAATAATATGATCAGGGATAGTCAGCATGGCTTTGTGAAGGGTAGGTCATGCCTCACAAACCTTATTGAGTTCTTTGAGAAGGTGACTGAACAGGTAGACGAGGGTAGAGCAGTTGATGTGGTGTATATGGATTTCAGCAAAGCGTTTGATAAGGTTCCCCACGGTAGGCTATTGCAAAAAATACGGAGGCTGGGGATTGAGGGTGATTTAGAGATGTGGATCAGAAATTGGCTAGCTGAAAGAAGACAGAGGGTGGTGGTTGATGGGAAATGTTCAGAATGGAGTACAGTCACAAGTGGAGTACCACAAGGATCTGTTCTGGGGCCGTTGCTGTTTGTCATTTTTATCAATGACCTAGAGGAAGGCGCAGAAGGGTGGGTGAGTAAATTTGCAGACGATACTAAAGTCGGTGGTGTTGTCGATAGTGTGGAAGGATGTAGCAGGTTACAGAGGGATATAGATAAGCTGCAGAGCTGGGCTGAGAGGTGGCAAATGGAGTTTAATGTAGAGAAGTGTGAGGTGATTCACTTTGGAAGGAATAACAGGAATGCGGAATATTTGGCTAATGGTAAAGTTCTTGAAAGTGTGGATGAGCAGAGGGATCTAGGTGTCCATGTACATAGATCCCTGAAAGTTGCCACCCAGGTTGATAGGGTTGTGAAGAAGGCCTATGGAGTGTTGGCCTTTATTGGTAGAGGGATTGAGTTCCGGAGTCGGGAGGTCATGTTGCAGCTGTACAGAACTCTGGTCCGACCGCATTTGGAGTATTGCGTACAGTTCTGGTCACCGCATTATAGGAAGGACGTGGAGGCTTTGGAGCGGGTGCAGAGGAGATTTACCAGGATGTTGCCTGGTATGGAGGGAAAATCTTATGAGGAAAGGCTGATGGACTTGAGGGTGTTTTCGTTGGAGAGAAGAAGGTTAAGAGGAGACTTAATAGAGGCATACAAAATGATCAGGGGGTTGGATAGGGTGGACAGTGAGAGCCTTCTCCCGCGGATGGATATGGCTGGCACGAGGGGACATAACTTTAAACTGAGGGGTAATAGATATAGGACAGAGGTCAGAGGTAGGTTCTTTACGCAAAGAGTAGTGAGGCCGTGGAATGCCCTACCTGCTACAGTAGTGAACTCGCCAACATTGAGGGCATTTAAAAGTTTATTGGATAAACATATGGATGATAATGGCATAGTGTAGGTTAGATGGCTTTTGTTTCGGTGCAACATCGTGGGCCGAAGGGCCTGTACTGCGCTGTATTGTTCTATGTTCTATGTTCTATATATAACACCCTATGCTGCTCTTGCTCACGTATTTGCTTTGTTTGGCCCTTGTTTCGCACTGTAACCAATCACTATTTGCCGATGTACTATTTGTCAATGTACTCTGTCAATTATTCTTTTTCTCTACTGTGTACGTACTGTGTACGTTCCCTTGACAGCAGGAAAATACTTTTCACTGTACTTCGGTACATGTGACAATAAATCAATCAATCAATCAATCCTGTGAGAACTGGAATGTGAAAACACAAGTGCATGACCTGTAGGGGCTGCACTTTTTTTCAGACAGTGGGGAAAGAATTATAATTGATTAGACATAAATATATAGTCAATGCATGGCTATTAAGGGATTTTACACAGTGCTTTATTCTCTTTAGTACCTTGACCTGTCTCAAATAGAAATGAATATCAGATGAATGCAAGATGGGGAGTACTGAAATTGGAAATTTATGCAATTGATAGTTCTGGAGACTGCAACAATTTCAGCCCTCCTATGTAGTAACAGTCCAGAAATTGCGAGCAAGTGAGTTACACTGTGGTGCATCAAATGATTCCACTGGTATTCAATGCAAGATGGCAAAACAAAAGTCACAGTTATAGATGGAACAATTGCTTCACTCATTTGGGGGTCTCCTGTGATTTAGATTTAAATACACATCTATAAAAAGCCTGTTAAACTTTGGCCTCCACTGAAAATGTGTGCTTATAAATTCTTAAACCGTATTCTTTTTATTCAACAGGATACCGGGTTAAGTCAAGAGGAGTCTGCTCGTTCTCCTCGTGTCTTCGTGGGTTTCCTCCGGGTGCTCCGGTTTCCTCCCACTGTCCAAAGATGTGCAGGTTAGGTGGATTGGCCATGATAAATTGCCCTGGTGTCCAAAAAGGTTAAGTGGGGTTACTGGGTTACAGGGATAGGGTGGAGGTGTGGGCTTAAGTGGGGTGCTCTTTCCAAGGGCCGGTGCAGACTCGATGGGCCGAATGACCTCCTTCTGCACTGTAGAGTCTATGATTAAAGCAGTTTCAGGAAAGCACGGTGGAATAGTGGTTAGCACTTCTGCCTCACGGCGCTGAGGGCCCGGGTTCGATCTCGGCCCCGGGTCACTGTCCGTGTGGAGTTTGCGCATTCTCCCAGTGTCTGCGTGGGTTTCACCCCCACAACCCAAAGATGTGCAGGTCAGGTGGATTGGCCACGCTAAATTGTCCCTTAATTGGAAAAAAACAATGGGGTATTCTAAATTAAAAATTGATTAATGCATTTTCCGCGAGCCAAATATGAAAAACTTGACATTCAAGAAGTCCTTACCAACTATATTATGAATAATTCCACAATAGGCGGCATGGTGGCACAGTAGTTAGCACTGTGCCAGGGTCCCAGGTTCGATTCCCCTCTGGGTCACTGTCTGTGCGGAGTCTGCATGTTCTCCCTGTGTCTGCGTGGGTTTCCTCCGGGTGCTCCGGTTTCCTCCCACAGTCCAAAGATGTGCAGGTTAGGTGGATTGGCCATGCTAAATTGCCCCTTAGTGTCCAGAAGCTTAGGTGGGGTTAATGGGCTACAGATATAGGGTGCAGGGCATAGGTAGGTTGCTCTTTAAGGGTTGGTACAGACTCGATGGGCCGAATGGCCTCCTTCTGCACTTCAGTGATTTCATGATTCCAAGAAACAAAAATCACATTAGGCAAATTACAAAACAAAAAACTGAGACAGAAGCAGAGGTCCCTCATGTTTCTGTGACACTGCCATAATTAAGCTTAGACTTCCAAAGTAGAGCTCACAAAGGGAGCGTACAAGCTAATTAGATTTCTGTCTGTTAAGGGGCTGACATAATGACATCCCAAGTAAAGGAATGCTA
Source organism: Scyliorhinus torazame (assembly GCF_047496885.1). Classification (NCBI taxonomy): domain Eukaryota; kingdom Metazoa; phylum Chordata; class Chondrichthyes; order Carcharhiniformes; family Scyliorhinidae; genus Scyliorhinus; species Scyliorhinus torazame. Next base: position 11,074,891 of record NC_092734.1, read on the forward strand.
ATGGAGTGCTGCATCTGGGGTCCTGGCTGGTTGTTTCGGTGAACTTATCACAACTGGAAGAGCAGGGTATGTGAGGGAAACTTATTTACGTAGCGTGTGGTAATGACCTAGATCTTGCTGCCCATGAGGGTGGTGGAACTGGAGACGATCGATGATTTCAAAAGCAGGGTACAGGGTCAGAGTGGGGGAAATATGACTGACTGCATTACTCTGCAAAGGGATGGCATGGACTCAATGGGCTAAATGGCTTCTTTCTGTGCCCTCCTTGGGAGGTCTCTCCATGTCTTGTCCAAAAGTCAGCTATGAAAGACCACCTTCAATGTAAGTTAAACCGATCATTCAGCTTATTTGTTGTATATAGGGTCTGCTTAAATTCAACACTGCATTTATTTACATAACTACGGTGACTGGTCTTCAAAGGTAATCTCTTGATTGTAAAGCTCTTTGCTCCATCCTTAAGGATATGTCTAGTAGTACTGGGTCTTGAGCTAAGTTGATTACCACAAACTATAATTTATTGCTAGGACATTCCATATTTGCACAACAATAACAAGCAAGTTTAACTGTCGGTGATGTTTTTGCAGTTCCACAGGCCTGGCTAAATATTTCCAATTACTTAAAAGCCTCTTTTTAAGTTTATTTAAATGAGGATAAAACAAGGCCATAAAAAGCATTGATAGATGAGGACCCGTAAAACAAAAATGTGATCTGAACCAACGTTGAATTTATTGGTAACGGGGAGTGAGTAAAAAACATTAGCATAATCACAACCTGACTCTCTTCATCCCTAACACAATAACTGTGAATGTCAACAATTACCAGCCAAAAAACATCAAGTGCACTCACTGTACAAATTAGCAGAGAGCAATAGTTTAAAAAAGAAATAAGATTGAAACAGTATTTATGACCAAATTAGCCAATTATTTGGTGGGCAGAACATTTTCAGCAAAGTCCCACTTCAGATAATTGTGCCGTGTGAAACAGAGTGACTACTTCTTGGCCCTCTATTGACATCATTCAACCTGGGCTCCAGATGGCTTTAGACTGGTGCCAATTGACACTGCAATTTGCCACCTCATCGTTCTAAGGATTACTTAGTTTTGCCATCCTCTCAAAGTTTCCAACGAAATTGGGGAAATAACGATATGAAATATTAGTCGAGAGAACACTATAGGATCACAAATAATGCGGGGGACGCCTACCTGTTCCATAATAAACCTGTTGTAGCTGAAACAGCTGTGACTCCAGCAAATGTCATCATCATCAATTTGCGCCGATGCCTGTCATTGGCTGTTGCCCTGTAGTACTGCCGGGAGAAGTTGCCGAGAACTGCCATGGCAGGCAGCATTCTGAAGTGAAACATCCTGTAAATGGAACCAAAGGAACAGCATTAATGTCCAACGCTGTACATTTAGCCTTTGCCAAGGCTGCCCATGTACATGCTTTCTACTGTTTGTATTCTTACCACGAATCAGACGATTAAGGGTTCAAACCCCATTACAGAATTTCTACACATAATAGCTGAAGTTTCAGTACGGCTTGGAGGAAGTGAAGCATTGTTGGAGGTAGCATATTTGAAACGAGACACTAACCAGAGGCTACATATATCTATTCGTATGGTTCACATTAGTTGAGGAGTGAGAAGGTCAACAGCTTAGTTTTTTTAAAAAAGCCTGTAATTACTTTTCCATCGTAAATCGTAATTGCAATATAGGCAAAGTTTAAAGTGAAACTAAACCTATATACATGCAGGCACCTTTGTTTAACATGAAGCAAAAGTGGCCAACATTCCTACTTCAATGAAAACACTAACCAAAACAAATAAGGCAAGTTCGCGCCGGCAGTAGCGACATGCGCAGACCCACAGCGCCCGTTTGACGCCGATATCGGCAGCTGGAGCTGCGCGAGTCGCTCCAGTGCAGTGCTGGCCCCCGTGAGGCGCAGGATCACTGATCCTGGGGGCCTGTTGATGGCGTCGTAAAACGCAACGGCGTTTACTACGGCGTCAATACTTAGGATCAGAGAATCCCGCCCCACGTCGATTCTCCGCCGCTCCGACACCACTCTACGCGGCCCTCCCCCGGCGATTCTCCGCGCACGATGGGTCGAGTGGCCGCCGAGATAGTCCAACACCCGACGGCGCCATTCACGTGTGGTCCTACCCGGAAGGACCTCGCCGTTCATCCTGCGGGGGGGGGGGGGGGGGGGGGGGGGGGGGCCTGGAGGGGGAGGAGGGGGTCTACAGACCAAGATTAAATGAGCATCAAAAACAAATTAATTGATTGCACATGCTTTGGCAGATGCCTTTCTATTGCTCTGTTTATGCTGTGGAAGTTGTATGGATTAATTCACATAATACTTGTAAACACAACTCCTCAAGCTAATAACGTTCTATATGAGGAAAAAAGTTTGCAATGTAGTGTACAATGTTTGTTAAGTAAACAGTCAGAATTTAATTGCTTGCTGAGGGAATTGTGAAATTGGAAAATGTTTGCCCAACTATGATACAACAACCTTTTCCCAAATCACCAAATTCACAAAACTGAAGCAAAGAAAACCAACAAATAAGAAGTTGTTCGGAAATATAAATAGTTTAAATGATTTATATTTCTATTATGTGGTATTAGTAATAAGGTTCAAGTTTAATTTGTGTTTCTGTATTTGTGTGCCAAGGGTTAAAACATCAGTTTAGCTTCATGTTAAACAAAGGTGCCTGCATTTATAGGTTTAGTTTCACTTTAAACTTTGCCTATATTGCAATTAAGGGTTTATGATGGAAAAACAATTGCAGGCTTTAAAATAAAATCTAAGCTGTTGCTTAGCAACCAGAGGTCCGCACTGAAAAGCAGAAGCAGTTAGAGCTTAGTTGGAATCAGGTATTGGAGAAGAAAACAGCTCTTACAGAAACTGCCAGCACCGGCAGTACAATAGTTTAAGGAGCAGAAAGAAATACCCAGCTGCTAAAGAACAGATAATTCTAGAATCCAAGGAATGAAAAGGGGAGTCCCAAGAAGATTGATGTCAAAGGGACAAAGAACAGGAAGCTGAGCAACTACTGTTCATTGAAGTTGAAGAAAGGGACAGAGACATGCTTTTAGTGAAGACAGAGGTGCAAGGTGCAGACCTGGAGATGTCAGCTGGCAAGATGCCAGACACCCAAACTAATAATTAGTTTATTAAATTAACTGCCCCACAGTGTGACAAGCATCTGGGGGGATTTGATGGGAAATCCACAGAAGTTGCTTTGGGTGGCATCTGTCACTTAGTTTCAGAGTGTGGAGTGATTGACCACCTTTCGCCTTTTGGTTTACATGGACTATGTACTTACTGAGAATATTAGAGTATAATATTTTGTAACTTGTGTTGTCCTTATAAATCTGTATTCACCTGTAACGGTAGAGCTGGGAAAAAGGATTGGTGTATTATCGTTTAATCTTTTAAAAAATAAATTTAGAGTTCACATCCCAGCCCTGGGTCACTGTCCATGTGGAGTTTGCACATTCTCCCCATGTCTGCGGGGTTTCACCTCCACAACCCAAAGATGTGCAGGTTAGTTGGATTGGCCACGCTAAATTGCCCCTAAAATTGGAAAAAAAAATAATTGGGTACTCTAATTTTATTTGAAAAAAAAAAAAAAACATTTAAAGTACCCAATTAATTTTTTTCCAATTAAGTGGCAATTAGCGTGGCCAATCCACCTCCCTGGACATCTTTGGGTTGTGGGGGTGAGACCCACGCAGACACGGAGAGAATGCGCAAACTCCACACGGACAGTGACTCAGGGCCGGGATCGAACCCGGGTCCTCAGCGCCGTGTGGCAGCAGGGCTAACCACTGCACCACCGTGCCTCCCTAGTTTTATCTTTTCTTGTTTAATCAACGTTTTATTATTTTGTTAAAGGTTAATTGGCAGTCCTATGACTGTTCATCCATGTCTCTAAACAAAAAATAAAAGTTACGATCTATCAAGACGGGGTTACACTCCGGGACCTGACTGCTCAGTAGTAACATCAGCTGGGATTGTAGCAAAGTGCAAGTAGAACTCAATTTGCTGGAATTTCTTGATGCAGAGTTCCAGGGTTCATCAGCCCCATGTGGCAAAAAGGAATAGTCCAGGCATTGCTGATGCAGAGCAGATATTGTAGATTTGAACTTTAAGTTAATTGTTTTCCTGGATGATGAAGTACATGTTTCAATGCACCATCAATCTCACACTTCTGCTTTTCGTTCCTGTGGTATTTTAGTTTTCTCTGCCTTCCTTGGAAATGGGACTTCTCCTTAACCAAATAATTTGTTTCTGGGAAGCTTTACCAGCATACTGAGCAGCTTGGATGCATGCAAGGGATGCCCTTACTGATTCCTCTCCTTCTTCTCTCTCTCTTGTGAGAGTTCATCTCCTCACATCACTGTCATCTTTCACCTCGTTGCACAGGCCCCTAGTGCCTCTCAATTTACTATTGGCGAAGAATTGCACGGCCTGCGAAATGTAGCAAACTACCACACGCTTGTCTCTGGTGTGATTTTGCTGCATGGAGTCTAATCAAGAAACTTTTCCACCCGAGAAGGTACACACAATCCATGTCTTAATAGCGTGCAGAGTCGCACAATAGAATGTCAAGAATCCATAGAATCCCTGCAGTGCAGAAGGAGGCCATTCGGCCCAATGGGTCTGCACCGACCCTCCGATAGAGCCCACTATCCAGACCCACTCCTCTCGCCCTATCCCTGTAACCCCGCCTAACCTGAACATCTTTTGACACCAAAAATAAATAAAATTTGAAAAGTTTGCAAACTAATGTGATAGTGACGTGGGGTTTCTGAATATCTGGGATATAGCTTTCTTGAAAATGTTTTGTTATTATCTAAGTCATGCGTATTACCAGGACCTTTGATCTTTATGGCTAAGGCAGTAAACTTCCATTATAAACATGTGCAATTCTAATATTTTGGCAATCGTTTTGCATTAATTTGTTTTATTTTCTGTGAATCCGTAGATCTTGATTAATACTGGGATGCTGAACTTTATTTTGTTTTAAAAATGCGCGAGTATTGCGTGCTTCTCTGGAGTCCTATACACAGCCTCAGTTTTCATCATCAGTTCAAATAGACAATCTGTGGAAAGAGAATCTGGGAGCACATTTCTTTCATATCTCTGACAACTGTTCAGAGGTGACATAAGGAAATGCTCAAATCAAGGCTGCAGAAAACAAACGGGAAGAAGTGTGCAAATTGATGCCAAGAATACTGGGGAAAAAAATCAACGATGTTAGATTTTGATTTATTCAACATCATAAAACAGGCAAAGTTCAAAATGTTTAACGTCACCTGAAAACTGTCATTTGTCTCCAAATGGACAAAGCAAATTAAACCTTTGCAATAATGTGCAGTGCAAGTCCTTATATTAAAACAATGCTTCATTTCAAAATGGCTTGGCAAACGTTTTTGGAGGAAGACTGCAGGATACTTAAGTGAAACAAGGTCAAAGTTATTTCGCACTCACTGTCAGGTAATCTCACTGGCGTTTTGGAAATGGATGAATCAAGGCAAGTCAAGGTACTTAGAGGACCGAGTGCAAGTTAAAAATCACAATACACGGTTTTCCGGTGGCGGCTATGAAGGAGTAAGTCGCACATTTGGTGGCTCCCGCTCTGGTCGGACTTTTGGACCTTTTGCCCCGATTTTCTACCGGACTTGAATTGTAAAACTGATCACAGAGGCAATTGTGTACTGAATTCCCACATCGGTGCATGGAGCGAAGGATTAGAAGTGCTCGTAAAGGCAGAAACAGAAAGACAGAGAAGGCTTGGGCTGAAGCTGCAGCAGGAGACAGCATGGCGGAGGACCGGACCTCTGGTTTGTCGACCCAGCGGTCAACGGAGCAGCTGATGCAAGTTATCCAGGAAGGCTTTGCTAAGCAGAAACGGGACTGCTTGGACCCGATAAAAGAGTCAATTGAGCGGCTGGAGCTTAGATTGGACGCCCAAGATTGGGCGATTCAGAAAGTAGAGAAGGCACTGGCTGAACAGGAGGAGCATCAAACTGCGGTGGAGTTGGAGGTGGGGATGCTGAGAGACCAGAAGAAAAGGCTCCTGGAGAAGATGGAGGACCTAGAGAACAGGTCCCGCCGGCAGAACCTAAGAATCGTTGGGCTCCCGGAGGGGTACGAAGGAGCGGATGCTGGGGCATACATAGCGGGTATGTTTGAGAAGCTGCTGGGGGAGTGGACATTCTCCCGACCCTTGGAGGTGGACAGGACTCACAGAGCGCTCGCTTGGAAGCTGCGAATGGGAGACCCCCCCCCCGAGGGCAATGGTGGTGAGATTCCACAGGTACTTGGATAAGGAGCGCATTCTACAGTGGGTCGAGAGGCACGGAGTTGTAAGTGGTACAATAGCATCCTGCGGGTTTACCAAGACCTGAGTGTGGAGATGTCCAGGAGAAGAGTAGGCTTCCACCAGATTAGGTTGATCCTTTTTAAGAAAATAGTGAAGTTCGGACTGTTGTATCCGGCCCGTCTCTGGGTCACACACGAGGAACAGCACTTCTACTTCGAGTTGCCTGAGGATGCGCTGGACTTTGCGAAAAGGAAACTACTGGTGGTGGACTGAGAACTTTTGAACTTTGCTGCAACGTTCATGTTTTGTTTTTGTTATTTTTCTGTTCTTTAAAAAAAAAGTTTCTTGTTTTTTGTTTTGTGGAAGCTGTTTGTAATGCCTTTTGCATTGATTTGGGACCAGCAGTAGAGCTGAGTGAGCTAAGGTTTTCATTTGCACTGTTGGGGGATGGAGGTGTGCTTGTTTAGATCTTGGGTGTTTTTCTGTCGGGCAATTGTGTGGGGATTATTTGATGTTGGAGTTTTGTTTGTATGAGGGGGGAGGTAGGGGGGGGGGGGGGGAGGGAACAATAGGTGGGAGACTATCCTGTGCCAGGGATGGGGGCCACCAAGCTAGCTGGGCGGGCTAGCTCTCGGAAGCGCAATATGGGGTGTGCATATGTTCCGTTTATTAAAGGGGTTGGGTTACAGAGTGTTGTTACTGGGGGGGGGGGGGGAGGGGGCTAAATGTTCTGCTGACGAGGGAGGGACTTGGGCCAAGGGACAGAGAGGAGGTTGCGGGCGGAGGCTGCCTGGGGGCGGACCGGTGGAGGCGCGGAGCATGGGCTGGAGGCGGGCCCAAAAAAGGGGATGGCTGATCGGCGAAGGGGGGGAGAGGGCAATGAGCCCCCCCAACTAGGCTGATCACCTGGAACGTTCGAGGGTTAAATGGGCCGGTCAAGAGGGCACGTGTGTTCGCGCATCTTCGGGGACTGAAGGCGGACGTGGTAATGTTGCAGGAGACGCACCTTAGAGTAACTGACCAGATTAGATTGAGGAAAGGCTGGGTCAGTCAGGTCTTTCAATCGGGACTAGACTCAAAGACTAGAGGGGTCGCGATCCTGATCAATAAGTGGGTGGTGTTTGAAGCGGGTAGAATAGTCTCGGATGTGGGAGGTCGGTACATTATGGTCAGTGGGAAATTGGTATTAGTAAATGTGCATGCTCCAAATTGGGATGATGTGGAGTTTATAAAGAGGATGCTGGGGAACATACCGGACCTGGCCTCGCACAGGTTGGTCATGGGAGGGGACTTCAACACAGTTATTGACCCCGGCTTGGACCGGTCAAGCTCGAAAACGGGCAGGGTGCCAGCAATGGCAAAGGAACTAAAAGGGTTCTCTAGTTTCCTTAACCAGATGGACTTTAGGTTTTCTTAACCATTATTCCATAGTATTGTTTTTCTTCCAGCAAGGCTGAGAGAGATGTTCCCTCTTTGGCTCTCTAAAACAAACTGCGTCTAGCAGAGCTGTGAGAGCTGCCTTCTCTCTCACTACCTATCTCCAACTCTAAAACTGAAAAGCTTCTCTTCCTTACAAGGCCCCACTTGATAAGCAGTTGGTTTATTTACTCTGCACACCATAACCCTCTCTAAGCACAATAGAATCTCAATTGGAATTCAAACCAACCTCCCACATATACAACACCTTTTCCAGCATGAATCTAACTATAGGTTTTCCTTTCCAGCCACAGAAACATTAAAGCAGACGCACTGAAAACTATATCTTATTTCTAATATTTATCAATGCAAATATAAATCCTTTAAAACTACCTTTATTTTCCTGACACCACTTTCAAAGACTTCCTTCCAAGCGATCTCTCTGACCAAATATTTGGCAACCTTCCTTAACTTGGCTTTTATTCTTGCTGAAGTCCTTCAAGAGCCTCATTCTACAGCAGTTTCCAAACCTGCAGCCTCTGAGAAGAACAAGGTAGCAGGTACAAGATAATACCATCGCTGCAAGTTCCCCTCCAAGTCGCACACCATGCCACCTTGGAGCAAGAATGCCATTCCTTCACTTTTTTCTGGGTCAAAGTCCTGGAATTCCCTCCCCACGCCTCCCAACCTCCCCCACTGCCCCAACCCCTCCTCTCTACACACTAACAGCATGATGCGTCTACCTACACCACATAGACTGCAGTGGCTCAAGCAGACAACTCATCTTCTCAAAGACAATTAGGGATGGGCAATAAATGCTGGCCTTGCCAGTGACGTTTTTATCCCCAAGAGCAAATAAAGAAAATGCCAGACAGTCAACCATGAAGCACCAAATAAAAATAAACTGCAGATGTTGGAAATCTGAAATAAAAACAAAGTGCAGGAAATACTCAGCAGGTCTGGCAGCATCTGTGGAGAGAGGAACTGAGTTCGAGTAAAGTATGACTCTTTTTGAGAACCTCAAGAGTCATATTTGACTTGAACCCGGTTTTCATACCAGGCGTCCCATGAAGGCACTAAGTAAATGTAAATTGCTCATGTACACTACAGCAATCATTCTCAAACTGGGGTTCCGAGAGACTTTCCAGTGGGTCCACAAAACATCCTTACATGCAGCACTTTCATGCAGAGTCTTAGGGAGTGTTATGACATAAAATTTAGATGGGTGGTAGGGCAGCACAGTGGCGCAGTGGTTAGCACTGCTGTCTCATGGTGCTGAGGTCCCAGGTTCGAATCCCGGCACTGGGTCACTGTCCGTGTGGAGTTTGCACATTCTCCCCGCGTCTGCGTGGGTTTCGTCCCCACAACCCAAAGATGTGCGGGTTAGGTGGATTGGCCACGCTAAATTGTCCCTTAATTGGAAAAAATGAATTGGGTACACTAAATATACAAAATAAGGTAGGGGAACTGGCAGCATGGGTTGGTACCTGGGACTTCGATGTTGTGGCCATTTCGGAGACATGGATAGAGCAGGGACAGGAATGGATGTTGCAGGTTCCGGGGTTTAGGTGTTTTAGTAAGCTCAGAGAAGGAGGCAAAAGAGGGGGAGGTGTGGCGCTGCTAGTCAAGAGCAGTATTACGGTGGCGGAGAGGATGCTAGATGGGGACTCATCTTCCGAGGTAGTATGGGCTGAGGTTAGAAACAGGAAAGGAGAGGTCACCCTGTTGGGAGTTTTCTATAGGCCTCCAAATAGTTCTACGGATGTAGAGGAAAGGATGGCGAGGATGATCCTGGATAAGAGCGAAAGTAACAGGGTAGTTATTATGGGAGACTTTAACTTTCCAAATATTGACTGGAAAAGATATAGTTCGAGTACATTAGATGGGTCGTTTTTTGTACAGTGTGTGCAGGAGGGTTTCCTGACACAATATAATGACAGGCCAACAAGAGGCGAGGCCACGTTGGATTTGGTTTTGGGTAATGAACCTGGCCAGGTGTTGGATTTGGAGGTAGGAGATCACTTTGGGGGACAGTGACCACAATTCGGTGACGTTTACGCTAGTGATGGAAAGGGATAAGTATACACCGCAGGGCAAGAGTTATAGCTGGGGGAAGGGCAATTATGATGCCATTAGACGTGACTTGGGGGGGGGATAGGTTGGAGAAGTAGACTGCAAGTGTTGGGCACACTGGATAAGTGGAGCTTGTTCAAGGATCAGCTACTGCGTGTTCTTGATAAGTACGTACCGGTCAGGCAGGGAGGAAGGCTTAGAGCGAGGGAACCGTGGTTTACCAAAGAAGTGGAATCTCTTGTTAAGAGGAAGAAGGAGGCCTATGTGAAGATGAGGTGTGAAGTTTCAGTTGGGGCGATGGATAGTTACAAGGTAGCGAGGAAGGATCTAAAGAGAGAGCTAAGACGAGCAAGGAGGGGACATGAGAAGTATTTGGCAGGTAGGATCAAGGAAAACCCAAAAGCTTTCTATAGGTATGTCAGGAATAAGCGAATGACTAGGGTAAGAGTAGGACCAGTCAAGGACAGGGATGGGAAGTTGTGTGTGGTGTCTGAAGAGATAGGCGAGATACTAAATGAATATTTTTCGTCAGTATTCACTCAGGAAAAAGAGAATGTTGTGGAGGAGAATGCTGAGACCCAGGCTATTAGAATAGATGGCATTGAGGTACATAGGGAAGAGGTGTTGGCAATTCTGGACAGGCTGAAAATAGATAAGTCCCCGGGGCCTGATGGGATTTATCCTAGGATTTGCTGGGAGGCCAGGGAAGAGATTGCTGGACCTTTGGCTTTGATTTTTATGTCATCATTGGCTACAGGAATAGTACCAGAGGACTGGAGGATAGCAAATGTGGTCCCGTTGTTCAAAAAGGGGAGCAGAGACAACCCCGGCAACTATAGACCGGTGAGCCTCACGTCTGTAGTGGGTAAAGTCTTGGAGGGGATTATAAGAGACAAGATTAATAATCATCTCGATAGGAATAATATGATCAGGGATAGTCAGCATGGCTTTGTAAAGGGTAGGTCATGCCTCACAAACCTTATCGAGTTCTTTGAGAAGGTGACTGAACAGGTAGACGAGGGTAGAGCAGTTGATGTGGTGTATATGGATTTCAGTAAAGCGTTTGATAAGGTTCCCCATGGTAGGCTATTGCAGAAAATACAGAGGCTGGGGATTGAGGGTGATTTAGAGATATGGATCAGAAATTGGCTAGTTGAAAGAAGACAGAGGGTGGTGGTTGATGGGAAATGTTCAGAATGGAGTTCAGTTACAAGTGGCGTACCACAAGGATCTGTTCTGGGTCGTTGCTGTTTGTCATTTTTATCAATGACCTAGAGGAAGGCGCAGAAGGGTGGGTGAGTAAATTTGCAGATGACACTAAAGTCGGTGGTGTTGTCGACAGTGAGGAAGGATGTAGCAGGTTACAGAGGGACATAGATAAGCTGCAGAGCTGGGCTGAGAGGTGGCAAATGGAGTTTAATGTAGAGAAGTGTGAGGTGATTCACTTTGGAAGGAATAACAGGAATGCGGAATATTTGGCTAATGGTAAAGTTCTTGGAAGTGTGGATGAGCAGAGGGATCTAGGTATCCATGTACATCGATCCCTGAAAGTTGCCACCCAGGTTGATAGGGTTGTGAAGAAGGCCTATGGAGTGTTGGCCTTTATTGGGAGAGGGATTGAGTTCCGGAGTCAGGAGGTCATGTTGCAGCTGTACAAAACTCTGGTACGGCCGCATTTGGAGTATTGCGTACAGTTCTGGTCACCGCATTATAGGAAGGACGTCGAGGCTTTGGAGCGGGTGCAGAGGAGATTTACCAGGATGTTGCCTGGTATGGAGGGAAAATCTTATGAGGAAAGGCTGATAGACTTGAGGTTGTTTTCGTTGGAGAGAAGAAGGTTAAGAGGAGACTTAATAGAGGTATACAAAATGATCAGGGGGTTAGATAGGGTGGACAGTGAGAGCCTTCTCCCGCGGATGGAAATGGCTGGCACGAGGGGACATAGCTTTAAACTGAGGGGTAATAGATATAGGACAGAGGTCAGAGGTAGGTTCTTTACGCAAAGAGTGGTGAGGCCGTGGAATGCCCTACCTGCAACAGTAGTGAACTCGCCAACATTGAGGGCATTTAAAAGTTTATTGGATAAGCATATGGATGATAATGGCATAGTGTAGGTTAGATGGCTTTTGTTTCGGTGCAACATCGTGGGCCGAAGGGCCTGTACTGCGCTGAATCGTTCTATGTTCTATGTCTATGTTAAATTTAAAAAATAAATTTAGATGGGTGGTGAAGAGATGTTTCCAATTTATTTGAAAAGGGGAATTAAATAAATTTGAGAGCTATTGTGAAAAAGTAAAGTGACTAGGATGCTTAGGTAGAGAATGTTCATTGCTCACTGCAGAGCTAACCTCTCCCCTCTAACACCCCAGACAGCCAGTGCTGGCTGATTCATCTTTATTTACAATTGAATTTAATTAACAAATCCAACACCCAATATCTGTTCATCTTATTACCTTCGTCTAATATCCATTAAACAGAAACCTATTGAATGTTAAAAGGTTCCCCCATTTTCTTTAAACTGAAATGCAAAGAAACATACAAAATGAAAATACACGACATCTTACTCTACAATCAGTCTTCGACATAATCCAAAGACTCCTGTTTTCTTGAGAAAAAGGGGCAGAAAACTTTTTCAATAGGATTATAACATGAAAACGTTTGTGTCGTCACAATACATTATGATACAAGGTATCCCTCTTCGAGGATATTCAACAATTTCCTTGGGCAAGCCGTTCTTTTTGTGCAACAGCCAAGATAACTGGTGGCTTTCTCCCACTAAAAATATAATGAACCCAACTGTACTCGAATCACCATCTGGGAGGTTAGCATGTGAGAAGTCACAAAAAATTACTAATTTCATCCCTTCTGGGTCACCCAGGTCTGGAAATCTGAGCATACATTCTCCCACGTCTTATTTGTTTTTAAGCACTTTCCCAACAGTAGCATATTTCAGCATGGTATATACCAGAGCACGCATCCGGTCCAGCTTACATGTTTAAGCAGTTTAATTGCACAATGAAACTGCTTAACTGATCTGCTTCTTCCTTAGTTATACAATCTTCCTCTTTTGAGGACCTGGCCCAATTTATCGGGATCTCTTTAACATTCTCTAGACAAGACAGTTGAATCAAGGTTATTCTCAACTTAGTCTGCCTAATATCCAGCCCCATGTACATAAAAGGTCCAGAAGCCCGACGTCCAAAGAACAAAGAACAAAGAAATGTACAGCACAGGAACAGGCCCTTCGGCCCTCTAAGCCCGTGCCGACCATGCTGCCCGACTAAACTACAATCTTCTACACTTCCTGGGTCCGTATCCCTCTATTCCCATCCTATTGATGTATTTGTCAAGATGCCCCTTAAACATCACTATCGTCCCTGCTTCCACCACCTCCTCCGGTGGCGAGTTCCAGGCACCCACTACCCTTTGCGTAAAAAACTTGCCTCGTACATCTACTCTAAACCTTGCCCCTCTCACCTTAAACCTATGCCCCCTGATAATTGACCCCTCTACCCCGGGGAAAAGCCTCTGACTATCCACTCTGTCTATGCCCCTCATAATTTTGTAGACCTCTATCAGGTCGCCCCTCAACCTCCTTCGTTCCAGTGAGAACAAACCAAGTTTATTTAACCGCTCCTCATAGCTAATGCCCTCCATACCAGGCAACATTCTGGTAAATCTCTTCTGCACCCTCTCTAAAGCCTCCACATCCTTCTGGTAGTGTGGCGACCAGAATTGAACACTATACTCCAAGTGTGGCCTAACTAAGGTTCTATACAGCTACAACATGACTTGCCAATTCTTATACTCAATGCCCCGGCCAATGAAGGCAAGCATGCCGTATGCCTTCTTGACTACCTTCTCCACCTGTGTTGCCCCTTTCAGTGACATGTGGACCTGTACTCCTAGATCTCTCTGACTTTCAATACTCTTGAGGGTTCTACCATTCACTGTATATTCCCTACCTGCATTAGACCTTCCAAAATGCATTACCTCACATTTGTCCGGATTAAACTCCATCTGCCATCTCTCCGCCCAAGTCTCCAAACAATCTAAATCCTGCTGTATCCTCTGACAGTCCTCATCGCTATCCGCAATTCCACCAACCTTTGTGTCGTCTGCAAACTTACTAATCAGACAAGTTACATTTTCCTCCAAATCATTTATATATACTACAAACAGCACCGGTCCCAGCACTGATCCCGGTGGAACACCACTGGTCACAGCCCTCCAATTAGAAAAGCATCCTTCCATTGCTACTCTCTGCCTTCTATGACCTAGCCAGTTCTGTATCCACCTTGCCAGCTCACCCCTGATCTCGTGTGACTTCACCTTTTGTACTAGTCTACCATGAGGGACCTTGTCAAAGGCCTTACTGAAGTCCATATAGACAACATCCACTGCCCTACCTGCATCAATCATCTTAGTGACCTCTTCGAAAAACTCTTATCAAGTTACTGAGACACGACCTCCCCTTCACAAAACCATGCTGCCTCTCACTAATACGTCCATTTGCTTCCAAATGGGAGTAGATCCTGTCTCGATGAATTCTCTCCAGTAATTTCCCTACCACTGAAGTAAGGCTCACCGGCCTGTAGTTCCCTGGATTATCCTTGCTACCCTTCTTAAACAGAGGAACAACATTGGCTATTCTCCAGTCCTCCGGGACATCACCTGAAGACAGTGAGGATCCAAAGATTTCTGTCAAGGCCTCAGCAATTTCCTCTCCAGCCTCTTTCAGTATTCTGGGGTAGATCCCATCAGGCCCTGGGGACTTATCTACCTTAATATTTTTTAAGACACCCAACACCTCATCTTTTTGGATCTCAATGTGACCCAGGCTATCGACACACCCTTCTCCAGACTCAACATCGACCAATTTCTTCTCTTTGGTGAATACTGATGCAAAGTATTCATTTAGTACCTCGCCCATTTCCTCTGGCTCCACACATAGATTCCCTTGCCTATCCTTCAGTGGGCCAACCCTTTCCCTGGCTACCCTCTTGCTTTTTATGTACGTGTAAAAAGCCTTGGGATTTTCCTTAACCCTATTTGCCAATGACTTTTCGTGACCCCTTCTAGCCCTCCTGACTCCTTGCTTAAGTTCCTTCCTACTTTCCTTATATTCCACACAGGCTTTGTCTGTTCCCAGCCTTTTAGCCCTGACAAATGCCTCCTTTTTCTTTTTGACGAGGCCTACAATATCTCTCGTTATCCAAGGTTCCCGAAAATTGACGTATTTATCCTTCTTCCTCACAGGAACATGCCGGTCCTGAATTCCTTTCAACTGACACTTGAAAGCCTCCCACATGTCAGATGTTGATTTGCCCTCAAACATCCGCCCCCAATCTAGGTTCTTCAGTTCCCGCCTAATATTGTTATAATTAGCCTTCCCCCAATTTAGCACATTCATCCTAGGACCACTCTTATCCTTGTCCACCAGCACTTTAAAACTTACTGAATTGTGGTCACTGTTCCCGAAATGCTCCCCTACTGAAACATCTACCACCTGGCTGGGCTCATTCCCCAATACCAGGTCCAGTACCGCCCCTTCCCTAGTTGGACTGTCTACATATTGTTTTAAGAAGCCCTCCTGGATGCTCCTTACAAACTCTGCCCCGTCTAAGCCCCTGGCACTAAGTGAGTCCCAGTCAATATTGGGGAAGTTGAAGTCTCCCATCACCACAACCCTGTTGTTTTTACTCTTTTCCAAAATCTGTCTACCTATCTGCTCCTCTATCTCCCGCTGGCTGTTGGGAGGCCTGTAGTAAACCCCCAACATTGTGACTGCACCCTTCTTATTCCTGATCTCTACCCATATAGCCTCACTGCTCTCTGAGGTGTCCTCCCACAGTACAGCTGTGATATTCTCCCTAACCAGTAGCGCAACTCCGCCATCCCTTTTACATCCCCCTCTATCCCGCCTGAAACATCTAAATCCTGGAACGTTTAGCTGCCAACCCTGCCCCTCCCTCAACCAGGTCTCTGTAATGGCAACAACATCATAGTTCCAAGTACTAATCCAAGCTCTAAGTTCATCTGCCTTACCCGTAATACTTCTTGCATTAAAACATATGCACTTCAGGCCACCAGACCCGCTGTGTTCAACAACTTCTCCCTGTCTGCTCTGCCTCAGAGTCCCACTGTCCCTATTCCCTAGTTCTCCCTCAATGCTCTCACCTTCTGACCTATTGCTCCCGTGCCCACCCCCCTGCCATACTAGTTTAAACCCTCCCGTGTGACACTAGCAAACCTCACGGCCAGGATATTTATGCCTCTCCAGTTTAGATGCAACCCGTCCTTCTTATATGGGTCACACATGCCCCGGAAGAGCTCCCAGTGATCCAGATAACGGAAACCCTCCCTCCTACACCAGCTGTTTAGCCACGTGTTTAGCTGTTCGATCTTCCTATTTCTAGCCTCACTGGCACGTGGCAATGGGAGTGATCCCGAGATTACAACCCTAGAGGTCCTGTCTTTTAACTTTCTGCCTAGCTCCCTGAACTCCTGCTGCAGGACCTCATGCCCCTTCCTGCCTATGTCGTAAGTACCAATATGTACAACGACCTCTGCCTGTTTGCCCTCCCCCTTCAGGATGCCCTCTACCCGTTCGGAGACATCCTGGACCCTGGCACCAGGGAGGCAACATACCATCCTGGAGTCTCTTTCACGTCCACAGAAGCGCCTATCTGTGCCCCTGACCAAAGAGTCCCCTATTACTATTGCTCTTCTGCGCTTTGACCCTCCCTTCTGAACATCAGAGCCAGCCGTGGTGCCACTGCTCTGGCTGCTGCTGTTTTCCCCTGATAGGCTATCCCCCTCGACAGTATCCAAAGGGGTATACCTGTTCGAGAGGGGGACAACCACAGGGGATTCCTGCACTGACTGCCTGCCCTTTCTGGTGGTCACCCATTTCTCTGCCTGCACCTTGGGTGTGACCACATTTATATAACTGCAATCTATGACGCTTTCCGCCACCTGCATGCTCCTAAGTGCATCCAATTGCTGCTCCAACTGAACCATGCGGTCTGTGAGGAACTCCAGTTGGGTGCACTTTCTGCAGATGAAGCCATCCGGGACGCTGGAAGCCTCCCGGACCTGCCACATCTCACAGTCAGAGCACTGCACCCCTCTAACTGACATTGCGTCAATTAATTAAAATTAAAAGTTAAAAGAAAATGTTTATATATGTTTTTTTAAGTTACTGTTAACTATCTGTTTCCTAGCACTAGATTTCTAATATAAATGCGAAAGCTAAATATAGTACTCTCCGATCTCTGGCTTAGATACCCCTCTAAATTATAATTAAGTAATTATGTTTAATTAGTTACCAATGCTTAATTTTTTTAATTTAGTGTGGATTCCCAACTTTGTCCAATTTTGAATCCCTTTATAATTTTAAATCTATTACAAATTTCTCAAAGGCTACAGATCCTACCCGCAGGAAATCATCTATGCGCGTTATGAAAATGTCTGCGAGTTTTTCTCCGTGGTCCGCGTAAAACATTGCGGGATCTACTTTTAGCTGAACACAACCAGCTTTTAATAGGTGGCTCGAACTGAAAAATACCAGACCTCAGATGTATCGTTTAGCCCATAAACACACTTGTTTATTCTTCATAACTTCCCCTTTAGATCCAGCTTCTTTTGGAGGCTTCAAGAATACTTCTCTTTGAAATTACTCCCTTTGCAAAAATGCTGCTTTGGCATCAGTGGATTTACAGTCCCATGAGTATATCGCTAACAGTGCTAGGAAAATCCTCAAATTAACTTTTCCTGCAGTTGGGGAGTCTGCTCTTCAAATCCCCGATCTACCGGTCCAGCCTTTGCTTTAAATGTACCATTCGGAAGTACTTTCTCTGTACATATCCATCTACGAGACAATGCTGGTTTGCCTTGGTCTGGCACCTCTTGTGTAAACGTCAAACTTTCTCTCCAACGGACAACTTCTTTTTGTTTTGCTTCCTTTACTAATTTACCATCCAACTTGTTAGTAGCCACCAGAGCCTCTCTAACGTTGGGGCTCATATTTCCTGTGTTGCTCTTGCCTGTTTTGCGATCCTTGCTCCTGTTTAACTGCGATGCCTACTGGATCTCCTGCCCCTTTCTGGACTGCTGCTACTTGACCTCCTTCAACTAGGCATCCTTTCACAAGTTCTTGATCTTTTCCTTGGCCTGTGATGAACTTAGACTATGTTTCCTGGCTTTCCTCCCTTTCACCACTCCCTAGCAAGCTCGAGGGGCCGAGTGGCCTACTCCTGTTCCAAATCTCTTGTTACATGTGAATATCACCTTTCTCACTAATGATCTCAACAAATCCAGTGTGTTCCTCATCCAGTACACCTGCATCCTTTAATAGAATCTTCAACCTATGGCCACACAGAGGGATGCACACATTGTCAATGTAGTTTTGTAAGAATTTGCTTCTTCTCCCTAAAATCCTTACTGCCAACTTTCATTAATACCTCTTTAACATTCTTTCTAAAGGCCTCCCAGGAAGCCAACAATGTCCCGAATGTGTGAATTACATTTCTACAGATTTTCCAAAGACTGGCATAATCATGCTCCACGTCTAACTTCACTTGGGCCTTTTTAATTCAAGGCTTTCTTAACAGGAAAGGTTACGGCTCTCTCAAGGGGGTCTCCGTCTTTGTATTCATAGTCTCAAATCTTCACTTTCAGGCAGCCATCTTCTGCGACCAATATCAGCTAACTAATATCTACAGAGGCTTAGGTAGAGAATGTTTATTTCTCACTGCAGAATTAACTTCTCCCCTCGAACACACCAGATAACCAGTGCTGGCCGGCTCTTCCTTATATAAAGAGGAGTATAATTAACAAATCAACGCCCAGTACCTGTTCATCTTATTCCCTTCCAAGGACTGGATATTTAACATCCATCAAACAGATACCCACTGGATGCTAACACATTGCACTCCAGTACTAAATTTACGGCCTTAATAAGGGCTTCTTCATACCCAGACTAATGACAAAAAGGTCCTAGCATTTAACAGCACCAGGAAATTAATTAGTGCAGCAGCAATTTTTATCTATGTTGCAAAGTGGTCAAAAATTGCGCAGGGTGTCAACTGTAAGTTTGAGAAATGCTGTGAGAACATTAAGTTCATTGTTTAACAGGGAAACATACAAGGTCAGTCACAATGAAATCAAGTTAAATAAAAAGTGGGATTTCATAATCCTAACAAAATACAGATCACAAAGCACAGCAAGCCTAAATTGTTCGCTTTATTTAGATTTCACATCTCCCTATCTACAGACAATAATTGGATCTGTAAAGATTAACTAAGGATTATTTGTGGATGCAGGAGGTGGATAAGCTTCAAATTTTGTTTAAAAAATAACAGCATCATGATGTTGCATGTACAGTCCATGCTGACTTTTTTTAAAAGCAAAGAATAGACCAAGCTGGTGGTTATTCAAAAAGTAATGCAAATTCAGAACTTTACTCTGCATTCTGTTCTTCTCAAATTCTACTTCATTAACAATTACAGAGAAGGTGAACAGAACCATTAACATTTACAGAAAAGGTGGCCACAGTGTGTATGCAGCGTAGAGTTAAGAGAGCATGGTATACTGTGTTTTGGCTGTAATTCTCAACAGATTTGAGTTGCCAACCTCACTCTTGCTGTCTGACAGAGCTCCAGACCCAGATGAGTAAATCTCCATGGAGGTAGACAAATCTACACACAAATCTATGGACATGTCCACCTCGTAATGATCCTGAGGGGCTGGGCTGTTGAAGGGTACAACTCGTAAGTCTTCTGTAACTGGAGGAAGTTGCATAAAATGCAATGATTCTCCCCCCTCCCCCAGGAGGAAGTGGCAATAATTCTGTGCTCCATTTTCCTGTCCTAAGCCTCAGCTATGCATCCTGCTGTAACAGTTTGGAGTTTCTCAGTGCCTTACATGGGTCTACATAACATTTTAAGTACTCAAGGACATTATTCTATGGTGTAAATCTCCTGGTCCTAGTGCACTCTAAGTCTAGTGTCAGTAATTTGCTGAGATTAACGTTTTCTGAGTGCTGATGTTAAACGAAAGCCCAACTTATTTCCCTGGTTATTAAACTAACGCAATCCAACACACAGTTGCAGCACGTTATCACAGTGGTTAGCACAGTTGCTTCTCAGCTCCCGGGTCCCAGGTTCGATTCCCAAGCTTGGGTCACCGACTGTGTGGAGTCTGCACCTTCTCCCTGTGTGTGCGGGGGTTTCCTCCGGATGCTCCGGTTTCCTCCCACTGTCCAATGATGTGCAGATTAGGTGGATTGGCCATTCTAAAATTGCTCTTAGTGTTCGAAAACGGTAGGTGGGGTTACTGGGTTACGGTGATAAAGGGGATAGAGTGGAGGTGTGGGGCTTAAGTAGGGTGCTCTTTCCAAGGGCCGGTGCGAGCTTGATGGGCCGGATGGCTTCCTTCTGCACTGCAAATTCTATGATCTACACCTCAACCTTCAACAATCAGCATCCAATGAAAATGTATTCCGCTGTTTCAGAAATAACCTTTTTTAATAAATCATAAAATCAATGATTATGGTAATTCACAGAATTGTTCAGCTTGGTGCAATTATACACATCGCCGTGATTTGGAAAAAAAAATTTGATGAAAACATTTTCATTTGTAATGAACAGAATACACAATAGCAACATGGAAAAACAGATATTACAAATGCAGTATTAGAAAAAACAGAACCATGCAAAGCTCACCCAGGGAGGAAACCCTTTCTCCAACCATGAGAAACCCTTCACACACCTAACAGCTGACGGTGACTAGTTCTTTACACTAGTTCTTTACAGTAGGAAATGAATGGCTGCCACCTCAGCTTGAACCTCTCCCCCGACCCTCTGACGGTGTACTTGACCTTCCCCAGATGTAAAAATGCCATAAGGTTACCCAACCCGACCAAGGCACTGGGCGGAGCACAACGCGCCTCCGGGCTATTAGAGAGGCAAAGGCGAGAACATCCGCCTTCACCCCGTCCGTAACCTCAGCGAGTCCGATACCCTGAAAATAGCCACCAAAGGACAAGGCTCCAGCTCAATGTTAAGAGGATGCGACTCAACAAGGAGGGTCGTGGAGCCAAGGGGAACGTGGGAAAAGCCTTCCAAACAAAATCACGTACCTGGAGGTAACGGAACAAATCTGTCCTAGAAGCTGAAACCTGGTCGATAATACATCCAAACTAGCAAACCCCCCCCCCACACAAATAGATCTCTAAAACTCCCTCCTCTTCCATGACCTAATCGTCAAGTTTAAACCCGACAAAGTAAATAGGTTGCCATAGATAGGGGCCAGCAATGACATGGATGCCAATTAGTAACACTGCCTAAATTGCCGCCGTATTTTAAGAGTGGACATCATCACCGGGTTCGAAGAGTACCTCATCGGGGAAAGAGCTGTTGCCAATAGCTGGTAATGCTATTGTGTAATAAATTGGTTAAATTTCTGACACAGCCAGGAACAACAAGTCAATACAAATGGGCACCCACTTAAACTCTTAAACTAAGGTCCTGAAGGGGGAGGGCAAACAGGCAGAGGTCGCTGTACATATTGGTACTAACGACATAGGCAGGAAGGGGCATGAGGTCCTGCAGCAGGAGTTCAGGGAGCTAGGCAGAAAGTTAAAAGACAGGACCTCGAGGGTTGTAATCTCGGGATTACTCCCTGTGCCACGTGCCAGTGAGGCTAGAAATAGGAAGATAGAGCAGATAAACACGTGGCTAAACAGCTGGTGTAGGAGGGAGGGTTTCCGTTATCTGGACCACTGGGAGCTCTTCCGGGGCAGGTGTGACCTGTATAAGATGGACGGGTTGCATCTAAACCGGAGAGGTATAAATATCCTGGCCGCGAGGTTTGCTAGTGTCACAAGGGAGGGTTTAAACTAGTATGGCAGGGGGGTGGGCACGGGAGCAATAGGTCAGAAGGTGAGAGCATTGAGGGAGAACTAGGGAATAGGGACAGTGTGGCTCTGAGGCAGAGCAGACGGGGAGAAGTTGCTGAACACAGCGGGTCTGGTGGCCTGAAGTGCTTATGTTTTAATGCAAGAAGCATTACGGGTAAGGCAGATGAACTTAGAGCTTGGATTACTACTTGGAACTATGATGTTGTTGCCATTACAGAGACCTGGTTGAGGGAAGGGCAGGATTGGCAGCTAAACGTTCCAGGATTTAGATGTTTCAGGCGGGATAGAGGGGGATGTAAAAGGGGAGGCGGAGTTGCGCTACTTGTTCGGGAGAATATCACAGCTATACTGCGAGAGGACACCTCAGAGGGCAGTGAGGCTATATGGGTAGAGATCAGGAATAAGAAGGGTGCAGTCACACTGTTGGGGGTATACTACAGGCCTCCCAACAGCCAGCGGGAGATAGAGGAGCAGATAGGTAGACAGATTTTGGAAAAGAGTAAAAACAACAGGGTTGTGGTGATGGGAGACTTCAACTTCCCCAATATTGACTGGGACTCACTTAGTGCCAGGGGCTTAGACGGGGCGGAGTTTGTAAGGAGCATCCAGGAGGGCTTCTTAAAACAATATGTAAACAGTCCAACTAGGCAAGGGGCGGTACTGGACCTGGTATTGGGGAATGAGCCCGGCCAGGTGGTAGATGTTTCAGTAGGGGAGCATTTCGGTAACAGTGACCACAATTCAGTAAGTTTTAAAGTACTGGTGGACAAGGATAAGAGTGGTCCGAGGATGAATGTGCTAAATTGGGGGAAGGCTAATTATAACAATATTAGGCGGGAACTGAAGAACATAGATTGGGGGCGGATGTTTGAGGGCAAATCAACATCTGACATGTGGGAGGCTTTCAAGTGTCAGTTGAAAGGAATACAGGACCGGCATGTTCCTGTGAGGAAGAAAGATAAATACGGCAATTTTCGGGAACCTTGGATGACGAGTGATATTGTAGGCCTCGTCAAAAAGAAAAAGGAGGCATTTGTCAGGGCTAAAAGGCTGGGAACAGACGAAGCCTGTGTGGCATATAAGGAAAGTAGGAAGGAACTTAAGCAAGGAGTCAGGAGGGCTAGAAGGGGTCATGAAAAGTCATTGGCAAATAGGGTTAAGGAAAATCCCAAGGCTTTTTACACGTACATAAAAAGCAAGAGGGTAGCCAGGGAAAGGGTTGGCCCACTGAAGGATAGGCAAGGGAATCTATGTGTGGAGCCAGAGGAAATGGGCGAGGTACTAAATGAATACTTTGCATCAGTATTCACCAAAGAGAAGGAATTGGTAGATGTTGAGTCTGGAGAAGGGGGTGTAGATAGCCTGGGTCACATTGTGATCCAAAAAGACGAGGTGTTGGGTGTCTTAAAAAATATTAAGGTAGATAAGTCCCCAGGGCCTGATGGGATCTACCCCAGAATACTGAAGGAGGCTGGAGAGGAAATTGCTGAGGCCTTGACAGAAATCTTTGGATCCTCACTGTCTTCAGGGGATGTCCCGGAGGACTGGAGAATAGCCAATGTTGTTCCTCTGTTTAAGAAGGGGAGCAAGGATAATCCCGGGAACTACAGGCCGGTGAGCCTTACTTCAGTGGTAGGGAAATTACTGGAGAGAATTCTTCGAGACAGGATCTACTCCCATTTGGAAGCAAATGGACGTATTAGTGAGAGGCAGCACGGTTTTGTGAAGGGGAGGTCGTGTCTCACTAACTTAATAGAGTTTTTCGAGGAGGTCACTAAGATGATTGATGCAGGTAGGGCAGTAGATGTTGTCTATATGGACTTCAGTAAGGCCTTTGACAAGGTCCCTCATGGTAGACGAGTACAAAAGGTGAAGTCACACGGGATCAGGGGTGAACTGGCAAGGTGGATACAGAACTGGCTAGGCCATAGAAGGCAGAGGGTAGCAATGGAGGGATGCTTTTCTAATTGGAGGGCTGTGACCAGTGGTGTTCCACAGGGATCAGTGCTGGGACCTTTGCTCTTTGTAGTATATATAAATGATTTGGAGGAAAATGTAACTGGTCTGATTAGTAAGTTTGCAGACGACACAAAGGTTGGTGGAATTGCGGATAGCGATGAGGACTGTCTGAGGATACAGCAGGATTTAGATTGTCTGGAGACTTGGGCGGAGAGATGGCAGATGGAGTTTAATCCGGACAAATGTGAGGTAATGCATTTTGGAAGGGCTAATGCAGGTAGGGAATATACAGTGAATGGTAGAACCCTCAAGAGTATTGAAAGTCAAAGAGATCTAGGAGTACAGGTCCACAGGTTATTGAAAGGGGCAACACAGGTGGAGAAGGTAGTCAAGAAGGCATACGGCATGCTTGCCTTCATTGGCCGGGGCATTGAGTATAAGAATTGGCAAGTCATGTTGCAGCTGTATAGAACCTTAGTTAGGCCACACTTGGAGTATAGTGTTCAATTCTGGTCGCCACACTACCAGAAGGATGTGGAGGCTTTAGAGAGGGTGCAGAAGAGATTTACCAGAATGTTGCCTGGTATGGAGGGCATAAGCTATGAGGAGCGATTGAATAAACTCGGTTTGTTCTCACTGGAACGAAGGAGGTTGAGGGGCGACCTGATAGAGGTATACAAAATTATGAGGGGCATAGACAGAGTGGATAGTCAGAGGCTTTTCCCCAGGGTAGAGGGGTCAATTACTAGGGGGCATAGGTTTAAGGTGAGAGGGGCAAGGTTTAGAGTAGATGTACAAGGCAAGTTTTTTACGCAGAGGGTAGTGGGTGCCTGGAACTCACTACCGGAGGAGGCAGTGGAAGCAGGGACGATAGGGACATTTAAGGGGCATCTTGACAAATATATGACTAGGATGGGAATAGAAGGATACGGACCCAGGAAGTGTAGAAGATTGTAGTTTAGTCGGGCAGTATGGTCGGCACGGGGTTGGAGGGCCGAAGGGCCTGTTCCTGTGCTGTACATTTCTTTGTTCTTTGTTCCAGGCTTTGTGCCATACTTGTTTATTTGCGATTGCTGGAACCTCAAGGGTATACAATAATACGGATTTTAATATAATCTGCAACCTTTTGAAATTATGCCAGAGAGAGAGCAAATTCAGAGCACTAGTATCCATCAGGAGGAGCAGTGGTCCGAATAGCAACCCCTAGGAAACACGAGTGTATACTTTCCTCCTGTCTAAAAAAACTTCTCATCGCTATTCCCTATTTTCTGTCCTTTAATCAATTTAGTACGTATCCTGCCACTAACCCATTAACCCCAGCGGTTTTAATTTTGTTAACTGGTAAATATATGCACACAGCATACAGGAAGATTGACTTAAGAGTACACAGGAGAGCAAGAGACAAACAGCTGTCTTGTTGACCAATGTTATAAAAGAGTTCTAATATCCAAAATGGTATTTGTGACTGCTGCCCAACCCGAGAAGGATAATATAGACACGGAAAAAGCATTTTTGACCGCAGGCGTTGTAGTGAACTACGAGATCACCCCACTGTTGGTATCGCAAACCCATACTGTAAAGCTAGAATTCTCACTTTAGCAATATCGGTCATGAAAGAGTCTAGGACACACTTGCGCCAGAGCTATTTCCAAATCGGATAAAAGACAACAAGGTCCCACCACCCCCCTCCTCCGCCCCCGCCTAATGGGTTTTGATGTGCTTTGCTCAACCACAATGGAGGAACAAAGCAGGACTATGTGGCAAGTGGCGGTTTATACATGGAAACAGTAAAGCATGTTTCTCAAAGAACAGACCACATTTACCAAGCATAACTAGATAACTTTATCCTATGATTATGCAACATTTTATAAATCGCAACAGATTGGTGACGCGTGACCAATATCCACTGCAGCAGACTGGTTTATTTGTTTGATAATAAGTTAGGCAAAACTTTACACCTTACGAGGACATGTTAGTTCATATTCAAGAACCATGCTAAAAGTGTCAACATGGTACACTGTTTCTCTCATCGCCTTTTATTAAGGACCATTTGAATCATCGTCCCAGTGTATTCACTTGACTATCGACTGCGGCTCGAGTCTGATGAACAGGAGAGGAAAAGAGAATCACTGTCAGAGTTCGCTGCACTTTAACCCACAGCAGGTTTCCAATTCTCACCTTCTATGCACAAATATCAGCATGAGATAAAACTGCAGTGCACACTGCATATGTATTGCCACAATTGGGAGTGCGTACAACTATCAACTTCAATTAAGGTTCCTTTTTTGGGGGGGGGGGTCAAAAATGTGATCATAATCTGGGGGCACTGCCGCTCCGGTTGGCTGGTTCCAACATTAGGTATCTGGGGGTTCAGGTGGCCCGGGATTGAGCCTGGATCTGTAGGGTGAACAATAGGAGCTTGGTAGGCAGGGTCAGGACCAATCTACAGAGGTTGGACAGTCTTCGTCTGTCCTTGGCTGGTAGGGTTCAGTCAGTCAAGATGTACATTTTGCCAAGATTTTGGGTCTCGCTCCAGCGTTTGCTGGCCTTTCTCCCTAAATCCTATTTTGGGGGAGTCGGAAAATTGATCCCGTCCTTTAAGTGGGTGGGCAGGGCCATGAGGATTCGAAGGACAGTCCTCCAGATGGACAGACAGCCAGGGAGCTTGGTGTTACCAAACCTGATATTTTATTACCGGGCAGCGAGGTGTTGGGGTTGGTGTGGTGACCCTGAAGCCATGTGGGTGCAGATGGAATCAAAGTCTTGTTAGAGGGTCTGATCTGAGAGAATTAGCGATGGCCTCGCTCTCACCAACAAAGTATTCGGCAATCCACTGTTTGTCTCCACTTTGAAGATATGACGACAATTTTAGCAGCATTTGAAATTGTATCGAAGCTGGCTCCGACTTGTGTGAATCATCTGCTCGAGCCTGCGAGATTGGATGCCACTTTCGGGGGTTGGAAAAAATTGGGGATCTGTTCTTGGAGGGGTGGCTTGCCAGTTTAGAGGAACTGTCAGAGAAGTTGGGGCTCTCACGAGTGGATTCATTCAGATACTTACAAGTGCGCAATTCCGCGAACAGATCTTCCCGACATTCCCTGTGGCGCCACCAACCTCGCTAATGGAGAGGGCTCTTTCACTCGCAGGGTCTGAGGAAGGGAGCATCTCCGATATCTATAGATAGATTGTCAGAGGACGCAGTATCGGTGGAGGTGGTTACGGCCAAGTGGGAGGACATGTTGGGGCCCGTTTTGGATTGTGAGGTATGGAGTGAGGTCTTGCGGAGGGTGAGCGTCACGTCCTCATGTGTGAGGCTTAGTTTAATCCAACTTAAAAGTAGTTTATAGGGCATGCCTAGGTCCAGGATGAGTTGGTTCTTTGCAGGGGTGGAGGACAAGTGAGAGCACACTGCAGGCGATCCGGCCAACCATGTGCATATGTTTTGGTCGTTTCCCAAGCTTGTCGGTTTCTGAGTCTCCTCCTTTAGCACCACGTCATAATTCTGAAGATTGAACTGGAGCTCATTAACGGCCCTATTTGGGGTGTCAGACTCGCTGGAGTTGTAGATGTGTGCGGGGGCTGATGTCCTGGCCTGCGCCTCGCTGATTGCCCGGAGGAGAGTGTTGAAGGGGAGCAGGTCAGCTTCTGTGCCCAATGCCTCAATGTGGCTGAGAGATCCGATGGAGTCCCGATACCTCGAGAAAGTCAAGTACGTCGTGAGGGGGCAAATGAGGGGTTTCACCGGAGATGACAGATGTTTATTGTGTATTTTAAAGAGCTGGTCACCATTTGTTGCTAAGTGGGGGTAGGTTTTTGGAAGGAGTGGAGTAATGGGGTGTGTTGCTCTGTTTGGTTGTGTCGTTTAGTTTTGTAATTATGCATAAAATGGAAAAAGTTGAATAAAAATAATTATTTAAAACTTCAACAAGCCTCCCGGCCCAGCGATTCCGTGGCCCACATGGGGCAGGTCGCTGGAGTGCTGCATTCAGCGCCGGCACGCGGACCTGCACTGCCGGCCGCGGTACCGCGCATGCGCGCACCGGCCGCTTCCGCGTCGGGCCCACGCAACATGGCGGAGCCACACAGCGGGCTGCGCGAAAGAAGGTAGGCCCCCCCCCCCCGATTGCGGGCCTGGCCATCGTGGATACCCCCCCGGGGTCTGATCCTCCCACCCCCCCACCAGGACGGCCACGAGTCCAAGCTCCCGCCGGGTGGAACCACGCTGGCGGGAACTCAGCCATTCGACCACGGAGAATCGCCGCAGGGGCCTATTTCAACGGCACCTGACCG
Organism: Scyliorhinus torazame; assembly: GCF_047496885.1. Taxonomy (NCBI): domain Eukaryota; kingdom Metazoa; phylum Chordata; class Chondrichthyes; order Carcharhiniformes; family Scyliorhinidae; genus Scyliorhinus; species Scyliorhinus torazame. The sequence goes on from NC_092734.1 coordinate 11,102,886, forward strand.
GCGACGCATTGATCGCTCGTGCGACTGGCGGCGATTCTTCGGTCGCCGGACAATCGCGTCGCGGGCCGTCCCGGCTTCAACTCCAATTCTCCGAGCCGGTGCCATGATCGTTACTTTATTTTTCTTGTTCATTTTTTAAAATAAATTTAGATTACCCAATTATTTTTTTTCTAATTAAGGGGCAATTTAGCGTGGCCAATCCACCTATCCTGCACATCTTTAGGTTGTGGTGGTGAAATCCACACAGACACAGGGAGAATGTGCCGGGATCGAACCTGGGTCCTCAGCGCCATAGGCAGCAGTGCTAACCACTGCGCCACCGGAATATTATAGTTACTAATGAGCCCCTCAGCAAGAGAGCAACATAAGGATTAAGGCTTTCAAGAGTTAAGTGTCAACGCGTTAGAAATGGTGTTTGGTGTGAATTCGGAAATTAAATTTCTTGGATACAACTTCAGGAGCAGAAATGTGGGAGTTCCAACTGAGGTTAGAGAAGATATGAGATCAAGAACCTTGAGGGAAGAAGGAACGATTGGGAGTTTTTGATTAGGTTTCCAAAAAGTAATTGTATCTTTCAAGAATTGAAAGTAAGTAATTTATTTTCTGCTTCACAGAAGGATACAAAGGACATTATGATGACAGAACCAGAGAGAAGGAACTGTACAAGTTAACATCTGAGAGATGCAATTGTCATGTCACTGTTGTGGAATATGACACAATTAACAGGCAAGGAAAATAGGGAATTATTCTGTGTTTAAAAAAAACTTCTCCATCTTAGTTCCTGTCTCTGAAGGAACTAATGCATGCTACCTATCTGCTAGCTGCAATTTAGCGCCGAGCTTTTTGCAGGAGTTTGGGGCAGGTTACTTGCCACCCCCATACAGCGATATCAGTGCTCTGTGCATGACGACTGAATTTCAATTTGAGCTGTCTTTCATAAAAGCTGTTGTGCTTAGATTAGGATTTGCATAAACAACAGACATGAATCCGGCTTGGAAATGTATAACACAGCAGCCAAATGTTCCTGTAAAAATCTAATCTAAAGCACAAACGTGTTTTACAAAACAGTGACAGGTCTCATAATATGGTACTATCTCTGGAAAACAATTATGAGACTACCAATGATATTGGGAGCGCTGAACGTAAAACAATTTCACAACTGTAGAAGCAATTCTGCATACAAGGAAGGAGGTTTTGGAGAATAAGTGTACTTGGACATGGGTTACAGTATTAAGGAGGGAACGGTAGCCTAAAGGTTGTTAGACGTTGTAGTTGCTGTGATATGAAGAGTCTAAAGTTCTGTTCCTTTTTCACAAACACATATTTATTTCCTTCCAACAGCCTTTGCACAAAACTCTAACTATACATCACTTGACAGAGGCCACCTGAAGCCCCTTTACATATCAGTGTCAATTAATGGATACTTAACATAAATGAGACAACTAATTGCAATGTCTCTTAACCCATTGCTTAACAGTCTCCCCTTCCTTGGAGAAAAAAAAAAATTAGGTGAAAACAAAATTTCAAGAAACTCAAAAACACACACATGATTTCCCCCTTTTTTTTGTTTGGACGAGAAAGAAAAAAAAAACAGTCACAGAAACAAGCGCCCTTCATTAACAATATCCAAAAGTTTCTGTGAACTCGCCCCTCTTTTCGTAAAACAGTCTGACAGTTGATAGCTCCTGTCGACCCATTTAATTTTTGTTATTTCCCCTTGTCCAACATCTGCTTCAAATTTGCGATGTCTATCCGTAACCTCTTTTCATTGACACTTTTTGTAGAGTGCACATTTTCCCACAGGGATTTATTGTCAATGTGACAGTCAATAGGTATATTACCCAAATCCCCTAATCCCAACATTTCTGTCAATATCATACTTATATAAAAGGCCATATCCACCGCCTCTACAAGTTTTAATGTCTCAGCAGCCAAAGTGCTTTTTACCACTCTCCTTATTTTCTTTGTCTCCCACACAAGCGGGCAACATTTACCATTGTTCCCCAAAAGGAAAATTATAAAACCTCCTGCGCTTGAAACCCCATCACATGAATTTGCGTAGGACGCACCACTATAAACTATGAGTTTCAAGTGCTTAAGGTCACCCAAAACCGGGAACTTCAAAACACACTCCTGCATTTTTAGTTTGGCCAACGCTTTATTTGCTCTTATTATGTCTTTTACTTTGGGATCATTCATTTTTGTACTCAACTCTAAGACATCAAAACTCATGCCCAGTCTGTCTACCTAACCAGTTCAGTTGCCCAATTTTCTATCTTTGAAACCATTGTGTCTTTTTGTGAAACTCGGCCACGACTAATTGCTATTGGGCTGATGCTTTCCAAATAAGATTGCTGACGTAAAGTTGCCCCTAACTTAGTCTGTCCAATTTCCAGTCCAATATATTTAAATGCACCGGAAGCCTGACTTCCAACCCTGAATTCTTTCCTCAAACCAGAGATTACAATAGCTTCAAAATCACTAGTCCTACCCCACAAAAAATCATCGACATGCATCATAAAAATGCCAGAAAGATTTCCTTTATAGTGCCAGTAAAACATTGCAGGATCTGCTTTCAACTGGCAACAGCCTAACTTTAACAAAACTGACCTTACCGAAAAATACCAGACTCTAGATGCATCATTTAATCCATATACACACTTGTTCAACTTCCAGAGTACCCCATCTGTGTTAGCTGCTTCTTTAGGAGGACAGAGAAAAATGTCTCTCTGGAGCTGATGCCCCTGCAAAAAGGCAGCTTTTATATCTATAGATTTGCATTCCCATGCCTTTGTGGCTAATAGAGCCAAGAAGATCTTTAAAATAACCTTTCCTGCTGTAGGTGAATCTAACCTTAAATCCTGATCTTCTAAGTTTACTTCAAATCCGCTTGCCACAAGCCTGGCCTTTGCCTTATAAGTTCCATCCGGAAGAACCTTTTCCGTGCAAATCCATCTGTGGGACAGAGCTCTTTGTCCCCTATCCAGTACTTCCGTGTATACCCCAAATTCACTCCCAACTATGCAATTCTTGCTGTTTACTTCTTTGATAACTTTTTCATCTAATTTATTTTAAGCCACCAAAATCTCACGTGCATGTGGGCTTCTACTCCTATTAGTGTTCGTAGTCTTACTCATGTTCCGAGATCTTGATAAACTATGTCCCCTCACCCGCCTGGTTTCTCATTCTGTACTGCTACTGCTTGATCTTTCCCTTCTGCTGTGGGATGTCCTTTCAATAGTTCTCGACCTTTTCCTGCGGACCTGTTCACTATCCGATGTACTATCTGAACTGGCAGTGCGTTTCTGTGCCCTCCATTTTTGAACTTCGTTTTCCCAATCCATTGTCTTGACTCCTTCCCCTGAATGCTGTACATTCAACCAATGTTTATACTTTCCAGTGGCCTTCCCTGCTCTACTAATAACAGTTGCATCCTTCCATTGACTAAACCCTTCTGTGCCACTTTTGGCACTTCTGCCACTTTTGTACCAACTTTTGGCAGTTGCCCTTTCGGAAAAATGGCCTGTTTTAATTCATCAGAGGTGTTGTGTTCCTCCACAGAAACCCTGTCTATATCAGCTAATTGGTCCTCATAGTTCTGTAACACATGCGTACCAGATGACTCTGGTTCCTCATCATGTCTGTCTGCTCTGTCTAATTTTGAAAATTTGTAATCTGTACCCATTATCCTTGATGAATGTACCCTAACAGTTTGATTACTATGTTGCAAAATAATTGTTTTGCCATCTATGCCTATGATCTTCCCTGGGCCTTTCCATTCATTAGAATTGTCTCTCTTATAGTATACCATGCCTCCTTGCTGAAAAACGGCATCTGATGGCCGTATGTTATGTCTTAAAGCTCTGCGAATTCTTTCAGAGACTTTTGCTTCCAAAAAAGCTTTTCTACTGCTATGTAATGCATTTAAATGTTCAGCAAAACCAGAGCTAATTGTAGTCCCCTCCCAAGCTGGAGGCTGGTCATCCAAAATGGACGGGATTTTAGGATTTCTGCCAAACACTAATTGATAAGGACTATAGCCCCCAACCATCTGCAATGAATTCTTTGCATGTACTGCCCATGCTAAAGCTGAAATTAGCCTGCAATTCGGTCGATCTGCCAAAGTTTTCCTGTCCCTATCCATTTTTCCACTTCGTACAATCGTTGATTGACTAAATCTGGTTGCTAAATCTACAAAATGCAAAATAAATATATTATTTGCTTTATTCCAGATCTTAAGGTCCATGGCCACAATGTCGTTAAAATCCCTGGCCAAAGGTAGGGTTACTATCGGTCGTGCTGGTGTCCTTCTGTATTTCCTACAAACTTCACAGCGGTCACTAACCTGTTCCATCAGTATAGTACAGTCGTCATCCCTTACCCCTGCATCCTTTAATATATTTTTCAGCCTCCAAGGAGATGGATGTGAAAATTGCCTATGCAGTTTTAATACCACAAGCTTTTTATCAGCTAAAGTCCCATTTTCAACTGCCATTAACACATCCGTAACCACTCTACGTGGAATATTATTTGTCAGTAATGTAATACAATAGTGTCCCGACTGTGTAAATTGTAAGTCCACTGTCTTTTCAAAAACTGTTGCCTTATCCTGTTCCATATCCAGTTTCATGTGTGCTTTCTTCATCGACGGTCTGCTCAGAAGCAAAGGTATCTCACTTGATACAACATCCGTGCTAATGAAATGATTCACTCCGGCAATATTGCAAAGAATCACCACTCTTTTCAGCGACTTCAGAGTATTATCATCCCCAAACCTGAAACTTGTGGAACTTTCAAATTCCTTAACCTTGTTACGATTTTCACATTCAAAGAGTCCAACCACTGTCCAATACAGCACAGTTGAAGGATTCTGCAACCAACACCCTCATTACCGGCGTAAAACTGCTCGTCAATAGGACAATGCCTTCTTTCTGGTCACTATCTTTTTCCTCTTCTGACTTTTCTGTGTCATGTGTCGCTTCAAACACTATCATAACGAGTTGGACAGTTGAAAGCATAATGGTATTGAGAGTCACATCGAAAACATCGATTTATCATGCCCCGTGCATTTCTGGGGTTCATTTTCCTATTGTAGGTTCTAACTGGGTTTCTGTCTTCATAATTTCCTTGTCTCGGTCTCCTTCTATAGTCTTGAGCCCTGTTCGTAGCCATCCGATTTCGCCATCCTGTTAGTAGTGTATCTTCCATATTCTGCCTTATTGCAGGCTGACCTATTTAGTCATCAGAGCCATCGGAATCGAATGTTTCCCCAGATACTTTTGTAAAGCTTTTGTCATCTGTTCGAATAAGGTATCCTGATCAGTAAACTGAACTCCTGTCAAAACCAGGGCCTATCCATGTTGCTCACTCTAGCACAGTCAAGTAATTTAAAGGCCAACACAGACTGTGGAAATTCCAGGTTGTGTTTCTTCAGCCTTTTATATAGTCTGCCAAATTCCATTATATAGTCTTCCATGGAGATATCCTCCATTTTCCGGAACTTATCAAAATACGACCATGCTTCATACGCACTTAACAAGTCACCTTTCTTATAAATCTTATCCATATAATGTAATAAAGTCTCCAGACCTTCTTCTAACTCTTCCAATTCCAGCTCAGAAAGCACTTTGTTTCGGATTTTACTGCCATATGGTAGAGAGAGAGCCAATGCCATACCTTGTTTTCTCTTTCCCAAAGCAGTTACCTTAGTCCACATAACTACTGCACTTCTCCATTGCTCGTACGATTCCCTTTCAGAAAATAAGGGAGGATAGTCATATCCAGCCATCTTTATCCTCGATTCAGCCATATATCCCTTTTTTTTTCTTTTCTCACTCATTCCTTGGTTTGATCTGATAAAGTTGTATCTTTCAACCCTTCACATTTACACAGCAACCATCCTCTGCTACCAATTGTTAGACGTTTTAGTTGCTGTGATATGAAGAGTCTAAAGTTCTGTTCCTTTTTCACAAACACACATTTATTTCATTCCAACAGCCTTTGCACAAAACTCTACCCATCCATCACCTGACAGAGGCCACCAGAAGCCCCTTTACATATCAGTGTCAATTAATGGATACTTAACATAAATGAGACAACTAATGCAATGTCTCTTAACCCATTACTTAACAAAGGTTAGCCTACTGGACTAGTAATCCTTCTGAAATGGCTGCACGAGACATGCAGTTCTACTCAAGTGAGCAGCTCACCACCACTTTCTCAAGGGCAATTAGACTTTAGCTGACAAAGTTAAGGGAAAGGAAGTACACTTTGGAGCTTAAGAAACTAGAAGGGAGGGGTAATGGAAAATGCTGCACAAGGAGAGGATTGAACTCAGTTTTACAATCCTGAGAATGTAGGCATAAGAATGAGGTCTCCACTGCGACGATGGTTTCAACTCCTTCGCACTGAGCACCACTGCTGACTGAACAGAATGAGTACATCAAAAGAGGGAGCATGTTTGCTATCGATCACTAGAAGGACAGGACCCTGAACCGGTCAAGGTGCGCCCATCATGAATGCGTACGTATAGAATAGCGTCATAGCATGAACATTCATACAATTCTTGGTTCGATTCGGGTGAACAGATTTATACACAGTATATGAGTTAATGCAATCAATTAATAGGGTACATGGTACATTCAACAGTCACCAATAAAGGAACGACTGCTCCATTTAACCAGTCCCCAAATTTTAAACATGATGGCATTTTACTGAAATTCCTACACCAATCAATCACTCCTTCCTGCCAAAAGAAAACTCGTTAGTTCGCTTCTGGATTTTTCCATAAGACCTGCCTCCACTGCATGGCCCAGTGGAATTCCATGCTAGCGCTGGTATAAGTTGACAGAATATACAGTAAAATGCATGCCACATACCTCACGTGACTTTGCTTCCCAATGGAAGTCAAGCTTCTGGTTACACTTGGTCAGCAGCCTTCTGCTCACAATCTGCGTACAGAAAAGAGACTGAATTTTAACAAGAACAGAAAGTACTAGGCTAGAAATATAAGTGGGTCAGTCAGCACGTCTGGAGAGAAGTTACCATTTGGGCAAGGCGTTTTTCAAAGTTTAACCGCTTGTTAATGGCATGGAAACACTGAGGCCATTAAAAACATTGACAGTGATAATCCATTGGGAAGCGGAGAACAAAATATATACATAAAATCCTATCGGGTGCTTCAGTCTGCTTGTTGTAAACATCACTAACTAGAGCACTGAATAGTAGAAAAAACACAATGAGCCAAAAGGATTTCCTAAAAAATACTTGGTACCATGTCTCTTATTTGGCAGCTATTTGTTGATTGCTTGTTCTGTACTTCCTTAGTAATTTTTAATCGGATACGTGCTTGCTTCATCAGTCTTTGGTACATTTCCTACCACATTATTTGTTACTGTTTGTAGCATGAAATTTGGGTCTATCAGATTCGATCACGATATCTTGGCATATCTTGGCATATGAGATGTGACATGCATGAGGCACACGATTCGGCAGATAAGTCAATTTTCACACATTTTTATTTACAGAGCAGAGATTTAAAGTTGCAACAATGCACAAAAAAACTAACTGGCAAAACAATCATTCTTCCAATACTAGATTCATAGCATAACTTTAATTGCGACTTTTTCATATTAACAAGCGAGAAAATGAATGTTTTTCACTTTGCAATTCCCCTAAGTAGTATTAATTGTATTGGGGACATCCTTCTAATTGTGACCACACCCAGAGTTGTTTGCAATGTACATGCCTTCGGTTTTTCACTTTTCAGTGCAGCACAGACAAACTTCCGTCTGCTCAGTAGCACAGTAGTTAGCACTGTTGCTTCACAGCGCCAGGGTCCCAGGTTCGATTCCCAGCTTGGGTCAGAGTCTGCACGTTCTACCCTGTGTCTGCGTGGGTTTCGTCCGGGCACTCTGGTTTCCTCCCCCAAGTCCCGAAAGACGAGCTGTTAGGTAATTTGGACATTCCGAATTCTCCCTCCGTGTACCCAAACAAGTGCCAGAATGTGGCGACTAGGGGCTTTTCACAGTAACTTCATTGCAGATCATTATCATTCTTGGAAACGTCCATGGCAGCGCATAGGAATATTGGAGAAGACACTGGGGAAGACACAAAGAAGTAGGAGAGGAAGTTGCAAATAACGACTGAGAGCATGGTGACAAGTCTGACTTTGTTGAAGCTTCTGAAGACGGGAGAAGGGTGGCACGGAAAATGACTTTATGGAGGCCATTCCATTTTGCAAGGACAAGTGGCACTGACAAAAATAGAAGGCCGGACATTCAGTATTAATCACAAAGGAATCAAATGCATGCTACTGTGTAGATTTTCTTTCTCTTGTCCCATTTTAAGATGAAGTTGCCTCGGTAAAAATACATTTCTCAGTGTGCTGAGGTTTCTTGGCTCTTAACAGTTAAAATCAGTGATAAGAAAGCAATCATTCTATGGCTTTCACAGCAATAAAAGTAGAAGGATTGACTTCAAAAGTGATGTCAATGCGCCAAAAATGAATTTGTGCCACTCAATATTCAAAGAATGTGCTGCAGATTAGAGAATAAATTGTACTGATTACAATAGCTTCAAAAAGGGCTTAGATAAATTTAAGCTATCATTCTAACCTCAAATGGAAGCTGAGATTTTGTAAAAAAATTAATAATTGGGGAACAACAAAAATACAGAAACTAATTTATCTGCCTGTAGACTATATTGAGTTACTATGTCCCACATAGATTATGTAGGAAGTGAAAACATTCATTATCAGCACAGTAAGGTGGCTACTCAGATATAGAAAATTGGCCTAAGTTCAAAAAAGTAAGTCCTTTAAGACTTTAATTTTCAATACCGATTTGAGCTCCGCTGAAATCATCAATTTACAACTCTCAACAAATCCCCATAAGAAGCTTCTCAGTGGTTGCACGTATCAAGTTTAAATCAATGTTCCCACCAGTTGCATGCATCAGACTTTATTGATAATTGATCCGAGCTTTCACCGATGCGCCTGCGAGTCAAAATCATTGAAAGCAGAGAATAAAATGTTTTTATAAACCTTTCCCTCACCTTCAGGCCTAGAACATTTCAGCAAGAAAAACGAGGAAGACAATAGAAGGGAATTTGCTGGGCCTGGTAGATCAGATTGGCGGGGCCCACTGGGCATTTTCGAGGCACCACGGGGAGTAAAATCATTGAAAGCTTAATCTACAATTTCTCAATTTGCCTCATTTCCTGTTTTTCATTTTGGTGGTTGCTTGGCCTGAGCCTTGACCAACCAAACGAGTCTTTCAATACTGAAGAACATTGATTTCATAGCTGTCACCTATGCTGCATTTCTTTCATCAAGTACAAACGGCAATTCCTTTCTAATCTTTCAGCCACTATCCGAGGATCAACAAATTTGCTGAATGTGAATCTATTCCGATTCTTTGTTCATTAGTTTCAGCTCTCCAGATAAGCTTGAATTGACGCTTCTACAAAGGAATTGTTATCTTATCGACACCGAGCTAATACAAGCTCACATTTCAATTTTAACGGTTGGACTCACATCAGCCACTTTGCATTTTCTGAAAAGTTTTCTTCAGAAAAGTTTTTCGAGCTCCCTTTAAGTTCTGCCAATTCTTTAAACACTTCCATATGTTCTATCGGAAGCTGGGCATGCCATGAAATTTCAATTGCTCAATTTTATCAGATATTTATTTGTTAATCTCCAGTTCTGCTAATTTCTCTTAATCATTTTTGTCTTTATTAGTGGCTGGGGATCTTACTGCATCGTCCATTGCAATGCTGTTGCCTTCAGCGATTAAACTGGTTCAGCCAATGTTTCCCATCACTGGTCTCTTTTTTTTAAATTAAGGGGCAATATAACGTGGCCAATCCACCGACCCTGCACATCTTTGGGTTATGGGGGTGAGACCCACGCAGACACGGGGAAAATGTACAAACTCCACATGTTTGGTGGCCTGGGGCTGGGAAGAAACCCGGGGCCTCAGCGCCTGGATCAAACCCAGGTCCTTGGCGTTGTGAGGCAGCAATGCTAACCACTGCGCCACCTTGCCGTCTCTCCACCCCCCCCCCATCCCGCCCTGATCTCAAGATGATCTTTTCCCTCTTTGCTTTCTTCACATCTTTATTCCCTATGATGAAGACTCCTTCTGCCTAATGACTCATGGTTTGCCAGCAGATCGGTGCTAAATTGCTGATTGCCTCCTTCTTCGGTGAGCCAAGATCGTGAAAGTTAGCAGGCATTGAGAGCAGTTTAATACATCCACTTTTTAGCAGGGGTTACAGGAAAGCAACTTGGTCAACACAATGTTTAACCATCACAGAGCATTTAGCAGATACACCGGCGGTGCCTACGTGCATTGTGATGACATTGGAAGACCTCCCTTAGGTTTTCTGGACAAAAGGGCGACACGGTGGCGCAGTGGTTAGCACTGCTGCCTCACAGCGCCGAGGACCCGGGTTCGATCCCGGCCCCGGGTCACTGCCCGTGTGGAGTTTGCACATTCTCCCCGTGTCTGCGTCGGTTTCACCCCCACAACCCAAAGATGTGCAGGGTAGGTAGATTGGCCACGCTAAATTACCCCATTACAATATGTATATATTTTTAAATTTAGAGTACCCAATTCATTTTTTCCAATTAAGGGGCAATTTAGCGTGGCCAATCCACCTACCCTGCACATCTTTGGGTTGTCAGGGCGAAACCCACGCAAACACAGGGAGAATGTGCAAACGCCATGTGGACAGTGACCCAGAGCCGGGATCGAACCTGGGACCTCGGCGCTCTGAGGCAGCAGTGCTAACCACTGCGCCACCGTGCTGCCCATCATTAAAAAATATTTTTAACCCGGCCCTGGGTCACTGTCTGTGTGGAGTTTGCACATTCTCCCCGTGTCTGCGTGGGTATCACCCCCACAACCCAAAGATGTGCAGGGTCGGTGGATAGGCCACGCTATCTTGCCCCTTAATTGGAAAACAAATTTACTGGGTACTCTAAATTTGTCCAACTTTAAAATATTTTCATCCTTTTTTTCTTAAAACACCAACGATCAAAATAATTTTTATCTCAAATTAAAACGACACAACACAGACCCAAATGTGATTAATTGTATGAAGATGTTAATGCATTCTCACTCTAATTAGTTTCACGATTCATCACGGATCCAAACACCACTTTGCAAAGTGATCAGCCAACCAAATGGCCCCTAAATCCAAAGCATTTGCAAATAATCTACAGTATGTTTTTGACAGCGTTGATATTTAATGTACAAGAGCATTGTAATCAACAGGGCAAGCGATGTGTTCAGGCTGAAACCTATGCAAAATCTGACATTTTCATTGCCTCCAGAACTTGAGAAGCAAATGTGTTGTAAACAGCACTCCATTAATGTAAATGCAGAAACGTGTTTGATTTGTTGCAGGATAACAAATAATACAAAATCATTTGCTCTAATGGCCGCAAGAAACTATGAATGTGGAGGACAGCCACTCAATCTCTTTGATGCATAAATCCAGCCCCCCCCCCCCCCATTCTAACATCCAATTTCTTCTTAAATTAGTCCACATAGTTTTCCTACAGTTTCTCGATCTGGAAGTTCATTTCACATGTCGATTACTCTTTGCCATTTCTTCACATCTGTCCTTTTTAAAATTTGTTCATGGGATGTGGGTGGCTTTAGCTGGGCCAGCGTTTATTGCTAAATGTATCTTCACTAGGTTGAATCTGTATCCACGGGTTCTACTCCCACAGTTCAATTAAAATGAATAGTCCATGTTAACATTTCAACTCTCCTTAATATTGCACACCTCGAATAGATCACCTCCCTGACACCACCTCATTCCCTTGCTGAAAAGTCAGTCTCTCTGGTCCCTTCTCATCAATCAAACCCCTGACACTGGACATCAGCATTTATTCTTTTTCTCTCTGTTTCTTTAAAATTCATTTACGGGATGTGGGCGTCGCTGGTTAGGCCAGCATTTATTGCCCATCCCTAGCTGCCCTTCAAAAGGTGATGGGGAGTTGCCTTCTTGAACCGCTGCACTCTATGAGGTGCAGGTACACCCACTGTGCTGTTAGGGAGTTCCAGGATTTTGGCCCAGCGACAGTGAAGGAACGGCGATATATTTCCAAGTCAGGGTGGTGTGAGACTTGGAGGGGAACCTCCAGGTGTTGGGATTCTCAGGTACCTGCTGCTCTTGTCTTTCTAGGTGGTAGTGGTCGTGGGTTTGCAAGGTGCTGTCTAAGAAACCAAAGTGAGTTACTGCAGTGCATCTTGTAGATGGTACACAAGGCTGCCACAGTTCGCCAGCGGTGAAGGGTTTGAATGTTTGTGGAAGGGGGAGTAATCAAGCGGGCTGTTTTGGCCTGGATGGTGTTGAGCTTCTTGAGTGTTGTTGGAGCTGCATTCATTAAGGCAAGTGGAGAGTATTCCATTACACTTGTAGATGGTGGACAGGCTTTGGGGGTGTCAGGAGATGAGTTACTCACCATAGGATTCCTAGCCTTTGACCTGCCCTGGTAGCCATAGTATTAATGTGGCTAGTCCAGTTCAGTTTCTGATCAATGGTAACCCCCAGGATGTTGATTGTGGGGGGTTCAGTGATGGTAATGCCATTGAATGTCAAGGGGTGGTGGTTAGATCCTCTCTTGCATGAGATGGTCATTGCCTAGCACTTGTGTGGCACGAATGTAACTTGCTAATTGTCAGCACAAACCTGGATATTGTTCAGGCCTTGCTGCATTTGGACATGGACTACTTCATTATCTGAGGAGTCACGAATGATGTCAAACATTGTGCAGTCATCTGCAAACATCCCCACTTCTAATCTTATGATGGAAGGGAGGTCATTGATGAAGAAGCTGAATATGGTTGGGTCTAGGACAGTACCCTGAGGAACTACTGCAGTGATGTCCTGGAGCTCAGATGATTGATCTCCAACCACAACCATCTTCCTTTGTCCCGGGTATGACTCCAACCAGCGGAGAGTTTTCCCCCCGATTCTCATTGACTCCAGTTTAGCTCAGGGCTCCTTGATGCCATACTCGGACAAATGCTGCCTTGGTGTCAAGGGCAGTCACTCTCACCTCACCTCTGGCATTTAGCTCTTTTGTCCATGTTTGAACCAAGGCTGTAATGAGGTCAGGAGCTGAGTGACCCTGGCGGAACCCAAACTGAGCATCTGTGAACAGGTTATTGCTGAGTAAGTGCTGTATCAAGCAGTGTTGATGATTCCTTCCATCATTTTGTTGATGATGGAGAATAGACTGATAGGGTGGTAATTGTCCTGTTTTTCGTGTACAGGATACATCTGGGCAATTTTCCACATTGCTAGGTAGATGCCAGTGTTGTAGCTGTACTGGAATAGCTTGGTTAGGGGTGGCAAGTTCTGGAACACATGTCTTCAGTTCTATTACCGGAATATTGACAGGGCCCATAGCATTTGCAGTGTCCAGTGCCTTCAGCCATTTCTTGATTATCACGTGGAGTGAATCGTATTGGCTGAAGACTGACATCTGGGGACCTCCTGGATCACCCACTCGGAACTTCTGGCCGAAGATTGTTGCGAATGCCTCAGCCTTGAAATGAAATGAAATTAAAATCGCTTATTGTCACAAGTAGGCTTCAAATGAAGTTACTATGAAAAGCCCCTAGTCACCACATTCCGGCACCTGTTCGAGGAGGCTGGTACGGGAATTGAATCATGCTGCAGGCCTGCCTTGGTCTGCTTTAAAAGCCAGCTATTTAGCCTGGTGCTAAACCAGCCTTGTCTTTTTCACATGTGTGCTGGGCTCCTCCATCATTGAGGATGGGATATTTGTGGAGCTTCCTCCTCCAGTGAGTTGTTTAATTGTTCACCACTATTCACCGCTGGATGTGGCAGGACTGCAGAGCTTAGATCTGATGTGTTTGTTGTATTGCCTCAAATTGCATTGCCTCATTCCTTCCAGTCTGGGAATACTTCAGCAGTTAAGGGCATTCAGCCTCTGATATCCGGGTAACCGACCTCCAAGGCGGCCTTCAGGACGCGCGACAACGCAAAATCGCCGAGCAGAAACTTCTAGCCAAGTTCCGCACACATGAATACGGTCTCAACCAGGACCTTGGGTTCATGTCGCATTACATTCATCCCCCACCATCTGGGCTTGCGAAATCCCACCAACTGTCCTGGCTTGAGACAATTCACACCTCTCTAACCTGGGGTTACCCCTATCTCTAGATCTGTAAAGGCTTATATCCTGCAAATGCTCGCATTCAAAGTATTGTCTTGCTTCTTTGACTTTGTCTATATATATGTTTCTGGAACCTACCTCTTCATTCACTTGGGGAAGGAGCTGCGCTCCGAAAGCTCGTGATTTGAAACAAACCTGTTGGACTTTAACCTGGTGTTGTAAGACTTCTTACTGTGCTCGCCCCAGTCCAACGCTGGAATCTCCACATCATCTCATTTCTGAGTGAGCAAGCTCAAGATGCAGTCTCACTAGAAACCGGAAACATTTGATCTTCATCTCGACTGACTTGAGGGAGGGAGGCCAGTTTAGCTCAGCTGGCTGGACAACTGGTTCGTGATGCAGAGAGAGGTGAATGGCGTGGGTTCAATTCCCAGTTATTCATGAAGGTCCTGCACGTTGTCAACCTCGCCTGGGGTGTGGTGATCCTCAAGTTAAATCACCAGCAATCAGCTCTCCCCCTCAAAGGGAAAAGCAGCCTATGGTCATCTCGGACTATGGTAACTTTACAAACTTGAATATTGTTCTGTTTCGTCACTCTTTGACACTGCTACTTGCTGTGATTGGTTGGACATGTGCAGCATTCAGTCTGTTAAACTCAAGGGTGTCTTACAGCTTCATCCTTGGCTATTCCAATAATATTCCCCAGATTATATGTTGTCTATTTTTCTCCCAACATTTATAGGGCAGCACGGTAGCATTGTGGATAGCACAATTGCTTCACAGCTCCAGGGTCCCAGGTTTGATTCCGGCTTGGGTCACTGTCTGTGCAGAGTCTGCACATCCTCCCCGTGTGTGCGTGGGTTTCCTCCGGGTGCTCCGGTTTCCTCCCACAGTCCAAAGATGTGCAGGTTAGGTGAATTGACCATGATAAATTGCCCTTAGTGTCCAAAACATTGCCCTTAGTGTTAGGTTGGGTTATGGGGATGGGGTGGAGGTGTTGACCTTGGGTGGGGTGCTCTTCCCAAGAGCCGGTGCGGATTTGATGGGCCGAATGGCCTCCTTCTGCCCTGTAAATTCTATGACTTGCCGAAAAATCCAGCCGCCATTGTTCTGCTGCACACATAGCTTCTCTAAATCATTCTTTAGTCTGAGCTTCTCTGACCATTTGCACACTTTTCCTTGTTTGGTTCTCATCTGTGAATCCAACCACCTTGCAGTGAGCTTCAGAATCCAGGTCTGAGCCCAGAGACATCCACTCCGCTCCTCACCCCACTCCCACATAATTCCTCTAACGAGCAAGCATAATTCCTATTTTTGAGCAATTTTGCCTCAATGATCGTAAGGGATTCACAGTTCACTTCCTGATCAGCTATCCAAATCATTAATTACCCAAACAGGAATATTCCCTGGTGTTTGGCACCCCAATGTATTGGCAATGTACAAGAAGGATGAATGTGTTATTTTAAAATATCAAGACAAAGCTCTTTCTCTGATTTACAATTTATCAAGCCCCAGCCAGCAGATCAAACCTTGTTCTATAGACATGATCTGTAAACACCTACATTTATTATTGTGAGGTCTTGTGGCACAGTGGATGGGCTGGGAACAGGTTGAGTGGCAACCTACAAAATACTGCCAGTGCGCGTCAATGTCAGGCGGTACAGGCAGGAGAGATTCCTGTGATGGAAAGAACATTGGAGCCTCCACAATCTCTAACCACAGCTTCAGATTACAACACGCATGTAAATGTGCGCGTTGCCACAGCAACTGGGAATCTGAGTGAAGATTATCCCGAAGATTTTAAATATCTTCACTGTATAGAACCATAAGAGAGTTAAGGCACAGAAATTCATCCTGGCAGTACCAGTTATCCACTGAAGCAAAATTAATCCCACTGTGTTCCCCATCGTCCTAGATTTTGAATTTTTTATCACTCTGCAGGGAAAAAAACACTTTAAATTTTCATTCAGTATTCCTCTTCCTTTGACAAAGCATTCTAAACTCCATTAGCACCTCTGTCAAAGATTTATTTTTCCAAATCTCTCGCCTTCCATCCTTTGGGGCAGTTTTAAATTGATAATTCCTAACCAGTGAAGACGGTAACTCACCATTGCACAACCACCTGGTCTTCGCATGTCTGCTTATTTCAAGATCCACATTTCGGTCCTGCGTAACAAGACACTACAAACCTCAGAAGCAAAGTATTGCAGATGGTGGGAAACCGAAGTAAAATCAGAAAATGATAGATATACTCGGCAGGTCTGGCAACATCCGCAAAGAGAGTAAGCACCTGTTGCATTTCCTACATTTTTATTTATTCCAAATCAGTTTTGGGAATACTTTGAAGAATACTTCGCCGAACAACCCCTGAAGCTTAACGAATGCACTCCTTGTCACTGCCATTCTAGCTCTCTTTCTTTCTGAACCCTACAAGATTTGCACCAAATTGTTGCGCCTTATGTACCTTTTAAGGTTCCAATGGAAGGTCACTGACCTGAAATTTTAACTCTGTTTCTCTCATGAATGATGACCGACCTGCTGATTATTTCCAGGACATTTTGTTTTTGTGTCAGATTTGCAGCAGCACACAGTCACTTGGTAGTCAAAACTCGAATTTTGCTAAATAGGCAGACAGGCTAATGAAGTTTTTCGTTTTGCACGCATCAGGACAAACTCAAGAATGCCAAGTTTCAAATGATCCCTGCTATCTATGACAGGGAGACGAGGTAAGTTAGCCAGCCCGTCCACTTTGATTGACAAAGTGTTGTCCTGGAGAAAGCAACAGGGAATGACAGGCTCATGGCTATCTTGGCTAATTCAAATGAAGCGCAAGGCTTGAACATATTTCTCTTGTTTGCAGAACGTGGTTTGCTGCATATCAATGAACGTCACTTGCAGCAAGTATAATTGAGCCACATTACAAGCTTGACAGATGATCTTAAATTGGAACGGTTCTAGTGATCAGGGGCAGCCCCCTCACTCTGATCGACCGTCGCCCTGTGCCCACACTCTTGAGTTACCCCACCCCCTCGCTCTGACTGACAGTTCCTACCCCCACGTACTGAGTTCCCCTGCCCCAGTCTCTGAATGTCAGTTGTCCATTCCCTCACTCTGACAGTGGTCTACTCCCTCACTCTCAGTAATGGTCAACCACGACCCCCCCCCCCCCCCAAGGGTGACCGTCACCCCGACCCCCAGAGTGAGTCACCCCTACCTCCTAGGGTGAGTTGGCCCTCAGTGTGACAGTGTGACAGTGTGTCGTCGTCCCCCCCCCCAGAGTGACAGCCGCCCCCACCCCCAGGGTGACAAGTCGCCCGACTCCCAAGGTGACAGTCGCCCCCACCCTCCAGGGTGGCAGTCGCCTTCAACCCCACAGGGCGACAGTCCTCCCTACCACCCAGGGTGGCAGTGGCCCCCACCCCCCAGGGTGACAGACACCCCGCCCCCCCAGGGTGAGTGGCTCCTACCCCTCCAGGGTGAGAGCTGCCCCCACCTCCCCAGGGTGAGTCGCCCCGCCACCCCTCCAGGGTGAGTCGCCCCGCCAGCCCCAGGGTGAGTCGCCCCGCCAGCCCCAGGGTGAGTCGCCCCGCCAGCCCCAGGGTGAGTCGCCCCGCCACCCCTCCAGGGTGAGTCGCCCCAACCCCTCCAGGGTGACAGAAGCCCCACCCCCTCCAGGGTGACAGAAGCCCCATCCCCTCCAGGGTGACAGAAGCCCCGCCCCCCAGGGCAAGTCACCCTCACCCACCCCCAGGGTGACACACTCCGCCCCCCCCGAGGGTGTCAGAGGCCCCACCCCCTCCCAGGGTGAGACACCCCGCCCCGCGGCACTGAGTGACAGTCGCCCTGACAACCGTCGGGGGACGGCCAATCCCTCGGTTCCCCGGTCCCGATTCCATCATAAACCCGGGCCCGGCTGCCAGCGGGAGGGGGGAGAGCATCGCCAGGCCGCCCTTCCTTACCTCAGCGGGAGCAGTCCCCGTTCCCCTCTCGGCCGCCGCTGCCCCGGCTCTCCCCCACCATCAGCGTCGCTCCGCCCTGCGTCATCGCGTCACGTCTGACGCCAGCCCCGCCCTACGTCACGCCTGACGCCGGCCCCGCCCAGCGCTACCCGGAAGCAGGTGGGCCAACAGGCGGACCGCCTCACGCCCTGATAGAAAATAGTCCTGATGCAAGGTCACCGGCAGCTCTGAAAGAGAAACACCCTTCACACCTCCAGCTTCCCCTCGCCAAGCTCATCCACCTGAAACAGTAACCCTGTCCCTCTCTCCACAAAGGCTGCCAGACCTGCTGGGTGCCCCAGTTTTTATTTCTGATTGCCAACTCCTGCAGTATTTTGATGTGTTGAAGTCTCATCTTGTTACATTTATTCTGTGAATTACTCAAGTGCTATTTGTTGAACATCAGAAAATTGCTGTTCATTGTTCTCACTGGATTTACTAATGAGACACGTTGGGGAGAGATTACAGTCAACTGTTGTGTTCTGGAACTTTATTACACTGTTCGGGGTAGGGGGAAGATAGGAGAAATTTAGGCTTAAGTGGAGACCAAAAGAGGCCCTTGATATAGAAAATACTAAATACGTCCTCTCCACGGAGGTTAACTGCTATGCTGTTTGTTTCTTGCAGTTCATGTTTTTACTTTCGGGTTTCCTGCACAGCTGTCGTGTTTATCAACACAAATCCAAGTTATTCAGTCTCCCCAGTCAGAAGACCCATTTCTTAAATTCCAGCGGTTTGTCCTTCACCAAAATATTACATTTCCCTCTTTAGAACCATGTGCATCTCTCCTTGCTGACTGCTTTGTGAATTTACCTCCCCATTTATCATAGAATTTACAGTGCAGAAGGAGGCCATTCGGCCCATCGAGTCTGCACTGGCTCTTGGAAAGAGCACCCTACCCAAGGTCAACACTGCCACCCTATCCCCATAACCCAGTAACCCCACTCCGTGGAGAGGACGGGTGGATCAGTTAATATTTCAGATGTGGAGCCCTGATCAGCATTTTCTCCCTTTTGTAATTACACCATGTTTTATCACATCCTTGAGAGTGCTCCAACGCTGATTAATTGTTTGCAGTCACTTTTATAAGTAGCCAGCTTGTCACTAAAGGCTCAACAACGATCACATTAGGACAAATGACTGTGGAGACTTGCGAAGAGGGCGATTGACGCCCATAGAACAAGGAATCAAGTCTTTGCTGGAAAAGTGTGAGTTGGCAGGAATTGCGAATAAGCAGCATCCACTTAATCTATAGCATTTGTGCAAAATGTACAATGAACAGACAAGGATAGGAGGCATCTCCAAAAATAGATATGGGGCGGGCGGGGGTAAATCACTAATGTATTACATTGAAAGCTTCACATGAATTACCGGCTGTAGATAGTTTAATCAAATGACAATTTTCCAATCGCCTCTGCTATGCCGACCATTCCCCTCGATGTATAAAAATACAGCAATGTTAAAAATTCACATTCCCCTCTATGTATAATAAAACAGCAATGTTGGAAATTCACAGCAGGTCTGGCAAACTCTGGGCGAGAGAGTGTTTCGGTCTGTAACAATCTCCTACCTCGCTGCAGTTGTTGTGACGCTGGTTGTGGTGTTGAAGCTCAATTAAGGATAAGGCAGCGAGTAAAGACCCCAACTCCCAACAGCATTGCCACCAGCCTGCTTGTTAATATTGGTGCACACCCGGGCGTTCACTTCTGAGAGCTGGTCAGGAGCTTGTTTAAGAGGGTGTGGGTTGGGGGACCCAATGTGTTGACAGGGGAAGGACATTACCTGCAGTGTGGGGTTTGGTTGTGGGTTACCTCTGGCTCGGGGTTTGCACTGGCTGTGGATTTCCAGTGGGTTTGCTCTGGCTCGGGGTTTCCAGCTCCTCGCCAGGCGCCTACACGTTGAAGAGACTTTTTTTTTTGCTACTTGAATGGCTCTGATTGGTGGGCGGTTGGCTACACTCGGCCAATCCCCGTCGCCGCCCCGGTGATTGGCTGCCCGTGGCCACGCCTCCTGATTTTAGCAGAGGACCGCACCCGCCTGTGATTGGCGAGCCGCTATGCGACAGGTGGCGACCCCGCCTCTGGGGCGGAGCAAGATGGCCAGTTGGCCATAATGGGGGCCGGCTCCGCCCCTCCCGGAGGCCCCTCCCCTGGGGCTGGCCCCGCCCACTCCGGGCCCCGCCCACTCTTCCTCCCCGGCCCTTCCACCGCCGCGGCTGCGGAGCAAGAGGGACTCGGACGCGGACACGGAATCCCGGCTCCACTCCCTCGGCCATGGCGACTGCGGCAAGGGCGCTGCTCTCCGCCGCGCTCGGCAGCTGCACCCGGGCGGCCGGCAGCCGCTTCAGCGGACTGGGCATCGGAGGACAGCGGCAGCGCACGGTGAGTGTCAGAGAGAGAGAGGAGGGAGGATCCTGCATTGGGATTCCCCAGCCTGGGCTGACCCCACACACCCCACCCTGGGGTCACCTCCACCTTGGGCTGACCCACCCATCCCCCCCCATCCAACCCCCCCCCCCCCATCCAACCCCCCCCCCATCCAAACCCCCCCCATCCATCCACCCCCCCATCAATCCACCCCCCCCATCCAAACCCCCCCCCATCCATCCATCCACCCCCCCCCATCCATCCATCCACCCCCCCATCCATCCATCCACCCCCCCATCCATCCATCCACCCCCCCCCATCCATCCATCCACCCCCCCCATCCATCCACCCACCCACCCCCCCCCATCCACCCACCACCCCCCATCCATCCATCCATCCCCCCCACCCCCCCATCCATCCATCCACCCCTCCACCCCCCCCATCCATCCATCCACCCCCCCATCCAACCACCCACCCACCCCCCCCCCATCCATCCACCCCCCCCATCCATCCACCCCCCCCATCCATCCACCCCCGCATCCATCCACCCCCGCATCCATCCACCCCCCCATCCATCCACCCCCCCATCCATCCACCCCCCCATCCATCCACCCCCCCCCATCCATCCACCCCCCCCCATCCATCCACCCCCCCCCCATCCATCCACCCCCTCCCATCCATCCACCCTCCCATCCACCCCCCCCATCCACCCCCCCCCATCCATCCACCCCCCATCCATCCACCCCCCATCCACCCACCCCCCCATCCATCCACCCACCCCCCCATCCATCCACCCACCCCCCCATCCATCCACCCACCCCCCCATCCATCCACCCACCCCCCACATCCATCCACCCACCCCCCATCCATCCACCCACCATCCACCCACCCACACCCCCATCCATCCACCCACACCACTCATCCATCCACCCACACCCCTCATCCATCCACCCACACCCCTCATCCATCCACCCACACCCCTCATCCATCCACCCACACCCCTCATCCATCCACCCACACCCCTCATCCATCCACCCACACCCCTCATCCATCCACCCACACCCCTCATCCATCCACCCACACCCCTCATCCATCCACCCACACCCCTCATCCATCCACCCACACCCCTCATCCATCCACCCACACCCCTCATCCATCCACCCACACCCCTCATCCATCCACCCACACCCCTCATCCATCCACCCACACCCCTCATCCATCCACCCACACCCCTCATCCATCCACCCACACCCCCCATCCATCCACCCACACCCCCCATCCATCCACCCACACCCCCCCATCCATCCACCCACACCCCCCCATCCATCCACCCACACCCCCCCATCCATCCACCCACCCCCCCCCATCCATCCACCCACACCCCCCCCATCCATCCACCCACCCCCCCCATCCATCCACCCACCCCCCCCCATCCATCCACCCCCCCCATCCATCCACCCACACCCCCCCATCCATCCACCCACACCCCCCCATCCATCCACCCACACCCCCCCCATCCATCCACCCACCCCCCCCCATCCATCCACACCCTCCCCCCCCCCCCCCCCATCCATCCACCCACACCCCCCATCCATCCACCCACACCCCCCATCCATCCACCCACACCTGCCTCCTCTCCATTCACCCTGGGGTATCCTGCCTCCTCCCTCAAACCCTACCCTGCGGTGTCCTGACCAGGAAAGAACAGGTTAATCCCACTGCCCTCTGCTCCGTAAGACTAAAAGGCAGCACGGGGGTGTGGACAGTAAGATGAGTGATTCTGTGGGCATCAGTTTGCCCCCCCTTCCCAAAGAGGCAGTTTCCCCTCTGGGTTGGTCCGAGACTCTGCCAATCTGTCCCAGGACATGGCAGGCCTGGGGTTCATGAGGATTCCCCCTTTTGGGGGGAAATTGGGAACGTTATGCAAAAATGGAGGGTGGTGGTAAGTGAGTGCATGTCGCTGGGCTGAGAGCTAGAGAGAGAGATACAATAAGCAGGAAGGAGATGGGGGAACTGCTGCAGGGCCACCTAACATTTGACTGGAAGGACACTGAGCTGTTCTGAATGGCTTTGGCATTCTGGCAGCAGAATTTACAACCAACTGACACCACGTACAGCCCCCCCCTCCCCATGCTGGTTGTAATGTATAAGCCAAAACTCACGTTCAGCTCTTGCCTCCAGTGCATGGCGTGAACTAGCTGAGTGTGTGTCTGTGCCGAGTGCAGCCTTCAGGCTTCAACAGGACTTTACATGCTGCGGGAGTTCAGTCTTGTTGTTCGTTAATAAGATGCTGATGTTTAATGCCCTGATGGTGCAGGGTGCAAACGTGGGCTCCCCCAGAATGATGAGGCTGAGGCTTGGCAAGCTAGTTTAGAATGGTGCGAGTTAATGCTCTTTATTTTAAATCCTCATTCAATTGATGCCTGATAGCAGTCGGCCCTCCCTGCACCCCGGCCCTCGGCTAGTTGTCCATCTGCCTTCAGCCGTGGTTGAGGATGGTGTAAGGGGCGGAGGTGCAGAGAAGGGGAGGTAACCCCTGTCTAATGTTCTAGGCAATGGTTGGACTGATTGCCCAGGGCGGGCGTTTACTCGGTCCTGTTGATCAGAAGGGCGCTGGGTTCAATCTTTGGTCTCTCCAGTTACCTGGTCTTGGGAGTGAATAGTGAGGGTAAATCATTCGAGGGGTCCCGGTCATCCACCCCCACTGACATTCACGCTGTGCTCAGCTGCACTGCCAGGTTGCCTCCTGTACCAGAAGTTGCCCCTGCTTGTGAATCTGTAATCTAGCACAAAGGCAGCACTTTGGGGGAGGGGAGAAGTTTGGAACGTGTATGTTTTTCTCTCCTCTGGTAGGATCAAGATGTCATAACTGCAGCCACAGAATTCGGAGTGTATTTATGATGGAGTGGGAGGTGGACATATTTTATATCCAACCCAAGGATTCCTGAACAAAGTTGTGAATGAGTTATAGTTAGCGCCGTGTGTCATTGCTCTTCAACCTGTGCCTGACATGTTACATGTTTGACAACTAGTTCAGATCTCTGCAGTTTAGATGTTAATTCGTCACAATTATTACAGAAACCAATTTACAAGACTGCTTCATAGCATTTCTCCCACCATGTGGGATGCGATATCCTCCTGAATCTTTCCTATTACCTCATTGCTAAAGATTTGTAAACACCCATCGGTGCATGGAAAAGCCATTCGTAAAGTGCTTAACGATTTGTAATGTCTCCTGCCACTTGTATTACACATTTTATAAGGGCAGTGTGGAGGGTGCTTTCTCCTGGTTTAAAAAAAAAGATTGAGCATGCTGCCTGTGAATTTATAATTTTGTTAGAGAGAAAACAATGAAAATGCTGCTTGTTCCTAGAAATTTAGCCATGCAATGAGGCTATGTTTGTGTTTACCCACATTCACATCGGAGGAAAATAGACAATGCAGTCATTAACCTGAGGGTTTTCAGAGAACACCAGGGTGTACTACCGTGTTAGGATCTTTCAAGATATTGTGTGGGGGAGAGTAAGTCACAAACTGACCGCTTCAACTAATGCACATTCACTTAAATATTAATAACGCGTTGTAAAATGAATGTGTAGGACAGGCAAGTCATGAGGCAGCATTACAAACATGTAATGATAATGTTGGAAATATTTATAGGGATCATGAACAAGGGTTTTGTCTGTCCTGTGAGGACGGAGGGAACAGCTGTTTCAAGATATTTCCTAGATTGTGGTATGCTGTAGACTAAATGATCTATTTACTGAGTTTATGGGTGAAGGAGATGAATGCTCTCTGCCACAAATGGGGTGCAAAACAGAGTTCGATGAGGCAGCATAAACTTGTGTGACCTACAGTGTCACTGTGACTTACACTGTCACCGTGGGTCCCATTTCCATGTCACGTCTTGTGGAATAGATGCTGATTTTCACAGTACAGTCTGTCCTGTGAAGGAACATGTCCTACATCGCAATGCTTGGGAAATAAGTAAGAATTGACTGAAATAATAGGATCCTAAGCCATTCAGTCCCATTTATCTTCTTTGGCCTCCGTTCAAGGGATTTTTTTTTGTCACTGCTTTGTCACTGCTAGGACTGGTTTCTGGATCGAAAGGTTCCAGATCAGCCTGTAAACGGAGAGTTTCCTGGCCAGCCAGGCCTGCGGTGCTTTGCCAAACTTAATCATGGACCAATCCAATGCAACTCCATGGTCTCCAACTAAATTGGCAGGCCAGGTATTATCCGTGGAGAGAGACACAGGGTTAACATCTCGGGCTGATAGCCTGTCATTGGAGCATCTTCTCCTCATCGTCATTTTAAAATAGTCATTTTAAGGATGTTGCCTAATGCGGTCTGTTTCCTGAATTGATTACAATTGTATCATCGGCAAGTGGTGAAGCACAAAGAAGTTGTGTGATGAAAATAACCAACTTTCATTAGGAATACGAGGATTGAAGAGCGCACCTGAAGAAGACTTGTGAGCTGACCTCTTCCAGGGAGAGGCTACCTTGCTGAATGGCAGGTCCATCGACAGCACCTTCCAAACCCCGAGACCTCTTACCACCTAGATGGACGAGAGGGCAGCAGATGTAGGGGAGCGCCAAGTTCCTGTTCAAGCCTCACTCCATCCTAACTTGAAACGACATCGCCGTTTCTTCGCCACCGGATCGAGAAGGGTTGTCGGGTCAAAGGCTAGTCAGGATGTCTGGTGGGGACACGGTATTTGGGCGGTGGGGGTAGTCAAATCAGGGAGAGTTGTGTGTTAGGGTCAAGTTGGCGGGCAGTCGGGGGGGGGGGGGGGGGGGGGACAGGTGGTGGGGGTTAGTCAGGTCAGGTGGAGGGGGTAGTTAGGGAGGGGGCTGCATCAGAGATTTGTGGGTGGATTTTGTTGGATTGTTTTTACCCTGGTGTCAGACTAGGTTTTGATCTGTCTATCGTTTCCTGGGTAACTATCTGGCTGAGTAAGTTGGAACTGTCAGGATCTCAGACTCTGTAACTCAACTTGTTCAGAGGATGCAGGGGCGCCGTTCGGAAGTTCAAACTTTCCGGGCAATTACCATTGTGCTGGGACTTCTGAGACAGTCCTGTAGCGTATCTGGGTGAGTATATCCAGTGTCTGACTATCTGGAGACTGGAGGATTCGGCCCCTTAATGGGTGTTGGTAGCGTAAACAATGATGCTCTTCCAGATTCCGCTAAGTTCTGATGGGGCCTGATTCAGCAAGTTGTGTTTGTTGCCAAAAACCTTTTGCATTCAATGTTGCAGCTGTTTCCAATCAGTCATCTAGTTACTGTCACCAGGGCTTGCTGACTTAGTTCGGATTGGATTGGATTGGATTTGTTTATTGTCACGTGTACCGAGGTACAGTGAAAAGTATTTTTCTGTGAGCAGCTCAACAGATCATTAAGTACATGAGAAGAAAAGGGAATAAAAGAAAATACATAATAGGGCAACACAACATATACAATGTAACTACATAAGCACTGGCATTGGATGAAGCATACAGGGTGTAGTGTTAATGAGGTCAGTCCATAAAAGGGTCATTTAGGAGTCTGGTGACAGCAGGGAAGAAGCTGTTTTTGAATCTGTTCGTGTGTGTTCTCAGACTTCTGTATCTCCTGCCCGATGGAAGAAGTTGGAAGAGTGAGTAAGCCGGTTGGGAGGGGTCTTTGATTATGCTGCCCGCTTTCCCCAGGCAGCGGGAGGTGTAGATGGAGTCAGTGGATGGGAGGCAGCTTTGTGTGATGGACTGGACGGTGTTCACGACTCTCTGAAGTTTCTTGCGGTCCTGGGCCGAGCAGTTGCCATACCAGGCTGTGATGCAGCCCGATAGGATGCTTTTTATGGTGCATCTGTAAAAGTTGGTAAGGGTTAATGTGGACATGCCGAATTTCCTTAGTTTCCTGAGGAAGTGTAGGCGCTGTTGTGCTTTCTTGGTGGTAGCGTCGACGTGGGTGGACCAGGACAGATTTTTGGAGATGTGCACCCGTAGGAATTTGAAACTGCTAACTATCTCCACCTCTGCCCCGTTGATGCTGACAGGGGTGTGGACAGTACTTTGCTTCCTGAGGTCAATGACCAGCTTTTTAGTTTTGCTGGCATTGAGGGAGATTGCTGTACAAGAACTGAGAGACACTGGGGTTGCAGTACATATCGCCACAGTCCCGGGGGACCATAGGCCGTTCTCCCCTTTGAGAGTTGACTGGTGGTGGTTTAACCCAAGGGTCACCACACCCCAGGCAAGGTTGAGAAGGTGGGGGGCCTTCACAAATTATCTCAGCCAATACGGTAATTGAAACCGTGCCATTGGCGTCGCTCCGCATCCCTAACCAACCGTCCAGTCAACCGAGTTAACCAACTCCCAGTATCCTGTGGACAAGTCACATGTAGGGAATATCCTCACTCCCGGGTCAGAAGGGTACAGACTCTGAATGCTGTGGAGCACAGTAGACGTTTATGGTACAAGGAAGAGGCCATTTGCCCATCATATCTGTGATCGCAGGTTATTGGCATTGCGTCAGCTGCAGTCCTTTGGTTGCGAGGCCTCTCCTGCCTGTTTTGCAGAGGAATTGAAGTTCCCTACTCGTGAAGAGAAAAGATGTGCCCTCAAAACATTGTTCCTTCAACCACCACAAAACCCGCTTAACTAGTTGTCTGCCTCATTCTGATGGTCATGGTGTAATGGCGGAGACTTGTTATCAGATTTTGAGATTGAGATTTTGTTTTTTTTAAAAAAACAAGAACTATGAAGTCGCCAGGAGTTCACTGAGTGAGAACAGAAGGAGACTCTTAGACTGCCTGTTACTGTTAACTCTTCTGTCTCGTAACTGAAACAGTATTGAAGGAGAGTTTGGAGCAGTTTGTTCAGAATTACTAAGAATGTACAAGACAGGAAGACACCATTCTGACCCATGCCAGTTTGTGTTTCACGCCTGTCTCCTCTCGCCCGACTTCATCGAGCTCAACCAGCAGCTCCTTCTGAAACGTAACCTCAGGTTTTATGAGATACTGCCCGGAAAGCTGCGACATTAAAAAAAGCTGGTGGCCTTGAGGAATGTTCGTGAATCATTTGTGTAAGGGATTTCTGTAGCCAATACGAGTCTTGCATATCAATAATCTCCTCCCTATGAGATTGAGCTTAAATGTGAGCGGAATATATTGGGGGAATCAAATGTGGCTCTGGGTTGATAGACTTTGACAGTTTTTTCTCAAAGACTGCAGTCCAAGTGAAACGTAGCAAGTCGAGGGTCTCTGAAGAACGGTTCCTTTGCTCTTTTGGAGGGGCGAACACATGCTCGAAAAAGTTGCAGCTATGAATAATGGACAAGAAAACCTCCAGGGTAATGATCCTAAGGTCACATCCCTCGTAATACAGCCATGTCTTGCTCGGCTCAACTATGGTTTTTAAAATTTTGCCCGCAATGTCTTAAGTCACATGTTTGTGAACTATGACTAACAATTGCGCACACGATTCTGAAGGGCTATACTTGAACTCTTGAGGATTAAATGAACAACTGTTTTGTAATGAGAAATAATGAAGTTAGCCGACAACTCTGATATTTAATATTTTACGGTCTGCTGAAAGAGAAAGAGTTTGGCGTGTGGCAGGGAAAATGCAGCCTGATCATGAAATTGGAGAGCGGCACGGTGGCGCAGTCCTCACGGCGCCGAGGACCCGGGTTCGATCCCGCCCCCGGGTCACTGTCCGTGTGGAGTTTGCACATTCTCCCCGTGTCTGCGTGGGTCTGACCCCCACAACCCAAAGATGTGCAGGGGTAGGTGGATTGGCCACGCGAAATTGCCTTCTTAAATGGAAATTTAAAAAAACATCTTTTAATGAAATCGTGAGAAATAGGAGCAAGACCATTTGGCCCCTCGAGGGGGGAGGTGGGGGGGGGGGGGGGGGTTCTGTTTCACACATTACAGATCTGAAGGTCAGCCGAGTAAAACTTCAACTTGAACGTCCAATGACCCATTTTTTGGCGCAAAGACCTGCACCAATTCTAAGGGCGCCCGCCGTTCCTTATGAGACCGCGTTATGAGGTTTCTTGACACTTTGCAAACAAGACTTGCCCGGTGACCCAAAGCGTCCCGGGTAAACCCCCGCTCTTCATCACGGGAAAGGGCATTGCTCATACCCATCGGCATCTCTGCTGGCTGGGTCACGGATGTGACAGACCAGAGCTCCTTTCACGTTAGAGTTGGGTCAGGGATGCGTGGCATTTGCCTCAATACAATGAGAGTGTCGGAGCTGGAATTGGCGGGCTTTGCAACGTTGCTGTTGGGTACGCTGAATGGGTGGCTATTTGAGACTCTCTTAGTTTTCATTCTTAAACAATTTTGAGACAATCTGAAAGAAAAACTGAGCACAATTTTTAAAAGTGAGTTTTAATGAACTTATTGAAAGAAGACTTGGTCAAAGATTCTCCCATTCTCTTGACCTTTCATAGACCCCTGATGCCACAAAACACTTCAAAAGAAACCACGTTCGTTGTGTTCTGGTCATTGTTGGAATGCTATAACTGGAGGCTTGAATGCTGTCGGGTTATTTGCTGTGAGACATTGCTCTCTCCTTTGGATTTGCTGTGCCAGTTTGTCAAACAGGACTTGGCATTTGAAGTCAACAATAAAATTGATAACGCAACTGAGAAGAGACGCCGTAGCAGGAGGATGATGTATATTTTTAACATCTCATTTCAGACAGCTTTTGTACTGTCCATTACTCAACTTTCTTCTTCCCTAAAATGAAGAACAATTTAAAGTCTGGCGGTGTAGCCGTGCCATCTATTTGGCAGGGGCTGCCTTTGCCCCCATGGTTCTCGCACGTTACAAAGTTTCCAGTCGTGTATGGCAATCCAGGGCCTTCATGACATGCCAAGAGGGAATTGGCAGCAAAGAGGCGGTGAGTTAGGAGTCGTAGCTAAGGGCAAAGCCTGGAAAATGTTTTCAGTGAGGGGAGAGGGAGAGTGGCTCAGTGCACTGTGTGTAGGGCCAAGGGGACTGACTTGCTCCTGGAGTCTGGGTGGGGTTGGGGTGGAAAGAAATGCACAGATGACTAGAATTGAAAAATTCAGGAGCAGGAGCTGGGGGGTGAAATGCGAGGCAAGACCACAATGTTGGGTGTTATATTGCTGTAAACTGACTTGTAAAACACAAAACATTTTAACTCCATATGGAGGCCAGATATTCCACAAGAGGCTGGGTGGGAGAGCCGACTTCTTCTGTATGTTCCTGTGGCACATTTTTAAGTCAATTGGCCATCTGTTTACCCTCCTGCTCAGAAACTAGTGTTCAGGAGGAGCTAGAAGAGAGGGAGGATTCAATTCCATGTATTTTCCTTCTGGTTCCTGGGGCCCCCATACATTTTGTGGTTGACGAGAACCTTTTCCCCCCAAAAATATACTTCATTCATAAAATTTGAAGTGCATTTCAAAACGTTTTGATTTGAAAATTACAAAGTACAATAAAATACAGTTTGTCTCATTACGGCATCCGCTCTAAGATGCCTCGACAGAATGTCCTCGTAAAACTACATCTTGGCGGTCTGATATTTACAATATATATTCCATGTAAGAGATTAAGCCGGAAAGCAAAATAGCTCAAACGGAAGATTGCAGAAATGCAGTGGAATTCAACTTTCCTCTCCACTGCATAATCCACTCTTGAGGGGCTGCAATGTAGTTTCAATACTCTTGACATTTACAATGTGTATTCCTTGTCAAGCATACAGCCAAGGGGTTCCACACACTTCCTAGCCCCTCGCTGCACTGAGGCTTTTCAGATGGACCTAAAGCCAACATTGAGAATCAGTTCCAACCATTAGTTGGCGTAACCTCGATGTCTGCCTTAGACAGCCATTGTGAATAGATTAGGTTCCCTTTCGCCTTTGACACTATTTTGACTGCTCAAACACATCGTTGCAGTACCTCCTTGTCAATGTGTTCAATACATTTCACTGATTTCTCACCCTCCTGAGCTGCACCGGTAGGTCTTGATGTTTTTTCCACCTTGATCGCACACTAAGCTGAGTGAGGTTGCCAAGGGGCCACTTGATGAAGACTATGAAACACGATGCTGTTAACTCTCATTATTGCAGCAATGTAATAACAACAAGAGTGTGGGAGAGCAAGGGTACCCAAATCTTGAGTCATGACTCCTAGTGGGGACGCAACCTCCCAGGCAGCCCATGGTGGCTCTGGAACATAGACTGAGATTTGACGAACCTGGGATTGGCTACGAGGCCACAGTGTGTACAATTTCCCCCCACTCCCCCCATGGCATGGCCCTATCCAATAAACCCTGAGGCCTAAGCCCTGACAACAGCAAAGCCTGAAAAGATGTTGGTCTTTTAGTTGTTTTTTGTGCTTTTATCCCTCAACCAGTTTTAACCCTCAACCAACACAACTACTCTCCTCCTGTCCCTACAGTTTTCACTCTGGGGGTCACGCCAACTGTGAAGCATTAAAATGGGATCAAGTTAGGGGCTGGTTTAGCACAGGGCTAAATAGCTGGCTTTTAAAGCAAACCAAGGCAGGCCAGCAGCGTGGGTTCAATTCCCGTACCAGCCTCCCCGAACAGGCGCCGGAATGTGGCGACTAGGGGCTTTTCACAGTATCTTCATTTGAAGCCTACTTGTGACAATAAGCGATTTTCATTTCATTTTCATTTCAGTAGAACACAGTTTGGGAAGCACTGTAGGGAGAATGTATTCATTTTACACAACTAATTGAGTAGGCAGCATGCTACGTTAAAGGAGATTCAAATTTTGTAAATAGAAATTTTGCGGTACTTGTGCTTTTTATTTTTATTTTTTTTATAAATTTAGTGTACCCAATTCATTTTTTCCAATTAAGGGGCAATTTAGTGTGTCCAATCCACCTAGCATGCACATCTTTGGGTTGTGGGGGCGAAACCCACGCAAGCACGGGGAGAATGTGCAAACTCCACACGGACAGCAACCCAGGGCCGGGATCGAACCTGGGACCTCGGCGCCGTGAGGCAGCAGGGTTAACCCACTGCGCCACCGTGCTGCCTCGGTACTTGTGCTTTGATATAGAAATTCAGTTTGTTGTGTGCTGTGTTTTTTAACTACATGTGCGTAAGCATTACAATCACGTTGCCTGGAAATGTCTTTGAACAGCTGGATATTGGGATCTTCCTGCGGGACAGCAACCAAAGAGGTTATAGTGGCGTGTGCGGGCTGATCAACATTAGGGATGTGTCGGTGGGATTGGGTTCCTGGCAGTGTTGGTCACCCCTGTTGTTCCGGCACACTTCTGCTCCAGGTGTAATAGGAACAAAAGAGGCCAGGTGTGAGGGCAATAAAATCTCTGAACAGCAAATCACACCCCTTGAACATTTAATTTGATTGATAATTTGACTTTATTTTCATATCCCCTTAAGTTCACATAATATGGCAGCAGAATTAGGCCATTTGGCCCATCGTGTCTGCTCTGCCATTCGATCATGGCTGATCCCATCCTGGCCTTGACTCCACCGCCCTGCCTGTTCTCCATGACCCTTCAACCCACTGACAATTAAAAATCTGTCGAACTCCCACACCCCACAAGCTAGTCAATCTGTGGAAGAAAGGGAACAGGTGCATGATCTAATTCAAAGCTTTTCCCAAGGGTGTTGTCAGGCAAATATTGTAATTAGATTGAGCTCTTGTTGACTCACCAAACAATTTACGTATTCAACAACCCAACCTCCACGCCGATGTGAAACATCTCTGCCACTGGCATGGTTCCAATCAAAATGCACGTGTAATTGACAACCATATGCCACTCCCGTGTTCGAGCTCCCTGGTCATCAATTCAAGCTGTTCAATAGATTCTCCCAAACAGACATCTTGTACACGCTTAGCCTCAGAGGTCTGAGAGCACAATCTGTCCTCGATCACGGAACACTGCACCGTCTACGTGGCAGTGAAATTCTGTCCTCTCGCGCATCCCCAACTTTCACCGCATCACCATCGACGATCATGCCGTCAGCAACCCCAAGCCCCAAACTCTGGAATTCTGAGGACCAGGGTTCGATCCCTGCCCCGGGTCGCTGTCCGTGTGGAGTTTGCACATTCTCCCCGTGGCTGCGTGGGTCTCACCCCCAAAACTCAAAACATGTGCAGGGGTAGGTGGATTAGCCACGCTAAATTGCCCCTTAATTGGAAAAAAAACTCTGGAATTCTAACTGTTTTTCCTCCTTTAAGATGCTGCGTAAAACCCCTTTGGCCAAGACCTTGGTCACTTGTCCGAATATATCTCCTTAATTGACTGGCACACAGTCCCTTGGAACGTTTTGCTACGATAAAGTGTGTTATTTCAATGCAAGTTGTTGTTACAAAAATCTGAGACGGTTCTACCTCCTCTGTCGTTCTACCTCCTCTGTCCGTGACAACAAAGACAGGTGTGGCAGTAAAGTCTGGTCGCCACCCCCTCAAAATTCAACAAAAATTAGAAAAGCGTCCCTTAACTTCAGCGCATGTTTTTCTTTTGGTCCGGTTGTACCTGGATTTGAGAGGCCAGCTGTGGGTTCACTCTGCACAGGCAGACAAGTAGTTGTTCACCTCAGCTGCTCCCCCTTCCCTTCCCCCACCTCCCTCAGTCTCCAAAATGAGCCAATTCCTTCGAATGAGCAGCTGTTGAAGCAGCCAATGTTGGCGTGACGCTGGTGACTCAAGTCCAGTGCAGCCGAAGCCAGCACGAGTTCTGCATTCGGTTCACCAGTGGCTGCACCTACTCCTGTTGGGCTATCCCGGTGTACGGCACACACCATGCTGCAAAACAATAGTTTTGAGCAAATGAGAAACAATTTAACTCGGAGTATTCCAGCCATCCAAATAAATATTTGATGCATTGGTGATTGATAAATAAGTTGGTTTCAAGTTGTGGAGAAAGCTTAACTCATCAAAATGATTTCCAAATAGCCTAGTTTCCTCGGGAGATGTTTCCGTTGCAAAGACTGGACCTGGACCTGCCAGCCTTTCTTTTTATGCATTGTTTTTTTAAAATAAATTTAGAGTAGCCAATTATTTTCCTTTTCCAATTAGGGGCAATTTAGCGTGGCCAAACCACCTAACCAGCATATCTTTGGGTTGTGGGGGTGAAACCCACGCAGTCACAGGAAGAATGTGGAAACTCCGCACGGATAGTGACCCAAGGCCGAGATTCGAATTCGGGTCCTCAGCACCGCAGTCACAGTGCTAACCATTGCGCCACAAGCCGCCCTTCTTGTATGCATCATGTCAGGTCGCAGAGTTGAATATGGTAGCCATCACAAAGGAGAAAGTGCTAGAGAAACTAAGAGGTCTAAAAAGTGATAAATCTCCGGGCCCAGATGGGCTACATCCTAAAGTTCTAAAGGAGATAGCTGAAGAAATAGTGGAGGCGTTAGTTATGATCTTTCAAAAGTCACTGGAGTCAGGGAAAGTCCCAGAGGATTGGAAAATCGCTGTTGTAACCCCCCTGTTCAAGAAGGGAACAAGGAAAAAGATGGAAAATTATAGGCCAATTAGCCGAACCTCGGTTGCTGGCAAGATTCTAGGATCCATCGTTAAGGATGAGATTTCTAAATTCTTGGAAGTGCAGGGTCGGATTAGGACAAGTCAGCATGGATTTAGTAAGGGGAGGTCGTGCCTGGCAAATCAAGGAGAGCCAATGGATGTTATCTATCTTGACTTCCAAAAGGCCTTTGATAAGGTGCCTCACGGGAGACTGCTGAGTAAAATAAGGGCCCCATGGTATTCGAGGCAAGGTACTAACATGGATTGACGATTGGCTGTCAGGCAGAAGGCAGAGAGTTGGGATAAAAGGTTCTTTTTCGGAATGGCAACCGGTGACGAGTGGTGTCCCGCAGGGTTCAGTGTTGGGGCCACAGCTGTTCTCTTTATATATTAACAATCTAGATGACGGGACTGGGGGCATTCTGGCTAAGTTTGCCGATGATACAAAGATAGGTGGAGGGGCAGGTAGTATGGAGGAGGTGGGGAGGCTGCAGAAAGATTTAGACAGTTTAGGATAGTGGTCCAAGAAATGGCTGATGAAATTCAACGTGGGCAAGTGCGAGGTCTTGCACTTTGGAAAAAAGAATAGAGGCATGGACTATTTTCTAAACGGTGACAAAATTCATAATGCTGAAGTGCAAAGGGACTTGGGAGTCCTAGTCCAGGATTCTCTAAAGGTAAACTTGCAGGTTGAGTCCGTAATTAAGAAAGCAAATGCAATGTTGTCATTTATCTCGAGAGGCTTGGAATATAAAAGCAGGAATGTACTTCTGAAGCTTTATAAAGCACTAGTTAGGCCCCATTTAGAATACTGTGAGCAATTTTGGGCCCCACACCTCAGGAAGGACATACTGGCACTGGCAGCGGAGATTCACACGGATGATCCCAGGAATGGTAGGCCTAACATACGATGAACGTCTGAGGATCCTGGGATTATATTCATTGGAGTTTAGGAGGTTGAGGGGAGATCTAATAGAAACGTACAAGATAATGAATGGCTTAGGTGGATGTAGGGAAGTTGTTTCCATTAGCAGGGGAGACTAGGACCTGGGGGCACAGCCTTAGAATAAAAGGGAGTCACTTTAGAACAGAGATGAGGAGAAATTTCTTCAGCCAGAGAGTGGTGGGTCTGTGGAATTCATTGCCACAGAGGGCGGTGGAGGCCGGGACGTTGAGTGTCTTTAAGACAGGAGTTGATAAATTCTTGATTTCTCGAGGAAGTAAGGGCTATGGAGAGAGAGCGGGTAAATGGAGTTGAAATCAGCCACGATTGAATGGTGGAGTGGAGTCGATGGGCCGAATGGCCTTACTTCCGCTCCTATGTCTTATGGTCTACACATTTGGGGTCATCCATAACTATCATCCTGTCCCACAATTCTAATTAAGTCAATGTTTGTTGACTTGCGTGAGGGAAATAGTGAGCACAGATGTTCTGTTTCAATCACTCAAAGATTTGAGCCAAACACCCAATGAAGATGAAATAAAGTGCAGGGTGAAAGCATGAGGGTAAAATTCTAATTTTGATTTGGGTGCACAGAGAGCTCTGGTAGACGTCCCAGCATTGGAAGGATGTTGGGAATCGAAAGGACATTTGTTAGAATTATCATCTGGCTCTCTGCCTATTAATCGCTGGAGTTATAGGGGGAGGCGGTGGTGCAGTGGTACTGTCCCTTGGCTAGCAGCACAGAGGCCCAAGGTAATCTTCCGGGGACAAGGTTCAACTCTCACCACGGCAGTTGGTGGAATTTAAATTCAATTAATAAAATTAGGAATTGAAAGTTAGTTTCACGGCAACTGTTTGAGATGACGAACGCCCGGGGTAAGAGGAGGGGGGACACGTTTTATGTTTGCAAGGTCCTTCCAGAAACATGGGCCTGTTCCTCTTCCCACTTCTGTATTTGCAAGAAAGGAGACATTGAAAATGAAAGGTCGCAAAGTCCCAGGGAACTATAGGCTGCTTTCCCTGTTCTTGAGAGAGAGAGAGAGGCAACTGGTGCCGATTTAACCTGAAGGTCACCACACCTCAGGCGAGGGGCAAGGTTGAGAAGGCGGGGCCTGTTGCTATATTTATTTGGTTTTAAATATGGCGGTCAATATGGTCGCCTTCCTTAATCCTAATTACGTTTGCTTTAGAGTCGCCGGGTCTCTTTCGATACCGCCATCAGGTTCAAACCCGAATACCGATCAAAGAGTTGGTATGCCAGTTAGTTAGTTCAAAGTCAGTACTATTTATTTACACACACAGCAATATCTACTCATGCACGAAATACTCCAGACTAAATTATCACTACTGCTAAAGCCTATACTTAGCTTCGGGCGGCCACTTAGTCAGAGGAACAATGGCCGTTGTTCGGATCTGAGGCTGCTGGGGTGGAAGTGGTGAAGGGGAACAGCTAAGGTCGTCCGTCTGGTAGCGAGCGTTGACCTTGGACTTACTTGCTTCTGGTGTAGCTGGTGGAAGGGTCTCTCCGCTTTGAGAGCCAATTCCAAGAGAGCGATTCTCTCTTGGGGCCTTCTTCGTGTGCTTTTGGGTGGGCCTTGATCTTGACCAATAATGGGGTGGGTGCCCTGGCTTTGTTTGTGCTTTCGGTTTGGGGAACTGGCGCCGCGAGGTTTGGAGCCAGATCGGTTACTTGAGTATCTCCCTTTGTTCCTGGAGATGGGCCATCAATATGCTAATGGACCTACAGTTTCAGTCTCGCCTGGGAGCTGAGGTTCCAATACACGTACAGGCTCTGTGCCTGCCTGCTTTCCTAGCATTGTCCATAGTTCCCTGCAATCTTTGCAAACATCCATTTTGTATTCTGTAAGTGGCCATCCCAGATGGCTACAGGCCTTCATGGATCACCTCAGCTGGTACGGGAATTGAGCCTCTGCCGTTGGTGTCGCTCCGCATCATGGACCAGCCATCCAGCTAACCAACCCTCTTAATGTTGACATTAACAGCACAGGCAGTGTACAAAAGGGTGTGGCCCACAAATGTAGCCATGGCCAGAATGGAAGAAAGGATGATGATGTCACACAGCATGCTTTTGGTATTATCAACAAACAAGTTGAGGGTAAGACCCTTGCCTAAAGAATGAATGTGCGTATGAGCACATCAAGCATTCAAAGAGCAGGAACCCCTTTCTGTAACATGTGGCGCAATGAATAAGCAAAGAGTGCAGCGAAGGAGAAGGGAAACTCCAGCCTGCAGAGCCCAGGAAAGCACACTTCATGTGAACCAAGGTGAACAAGCCACAGTTGCTGGGACCATTTCCGTGTGATTTCATGGCATAATTTTGATACCAAATTAAATAAACGTACTGTGTCAAAGTCCTTTTTAGGGAAGGGAAGGAAATCTGCCGTCCTTACCTGGTCTGGCCAAAATGTGACCCCCCCAGGCCCACAGAAATGTGGTTGACTCTTACCTGCCCCTCTGAAATTCGCAAGTCACCTCAGGTCAAGGACAATGGGGGACGGGTAACAAATGCTGGCGTTGCCCGCCTGCCATGAAAGAATTTATATATTTTTTTTAAAAAGCACAATCTGGGAAGTTTTTGATCAAGTTCCAGAAAGAAAAACACAAAGAATGGGAAAAACATATCTCGCCCCAAGTCTCAAATTTAGGTGCAAAAGACTATACTAATGTTAGGATTAAATTGCTTGTGAAATCTGGAATTAAAGGAATGCTAAATACAACAATAAAACTTGAAGCGTGGATATGAGAATAAAATGAAAATTATTTCTCGGATAAATGCTCTGGTTCGTGACTCTTGGAGACGACACCAAAATAATCTGGCATGTTTGTGCGACCAGCAAACTCATTATGTCCTAATATTACCTAATATGTCCTAACAGTTCGATTCTGTGCGGTGAGAGAGTGAATGTGCCCACAAATCACAAACTGCGAGTGATTAATTGCTGAAGCAAATTCCCTCCCCTCTGCACCATTGCAAGTAACCAGTTTAGTTAAGGCAGTCCACCCATCTCTTTGCCAGCAGCTTACAGAGCAGCCAAGAGCTTTGCTTAAATCGGGGCAGGATAAGACTGGGTGATAGGGAACAGAAGGGTAGCCTGCCGCATCAACAGCTTTGGCAGGCATCATTAACTTGCAAGGGTCTTTGAAGAGAGGGAAGCCTTCCTCACAGGATTCCTTGGCCTTTATCCTTTGCAGCCCCCACCCCCAAACCTATCTGCCAGCCTCTTTTTCTTTAACACTAACAACTTGCATTTTATATAGCTGCTTCAAGCAAGATAAATGGCCAAGAGGTTCCGAGAAGGAACATGACACATTGCAATATACGATTTAACACACGCGTGCACCAACTTGGGAGTAGCTGTCTCACGTCCGCGTGTGTGGGTTTTTAGGGCCAATCCTCATTAACGTGGCGCAGAACGTGAGCGCTGCAGGACAGCCCATGAGATTATATTTCAGGACGACAGGCCCGACTTGGGATTGACCAAAAAGCTTAATGTGAATGATTGCGACGCTGGAGTTTAAATTACACACGCTTTTAGAGTAACTTGATATCTTCGTGTCTCAAGTGTGGAAGGGAAATTCATGATTCAAATATCCAGCTTTGTTGGATGCTTTGTTGCTATGGCGAAAATAATTGATTCATCAGCCAGGAGTAACCAAGTCTGTGAGGGGCGCGGTTATTGTTCGTCCCACATGCGCTGGTCAAGACATTCAAAATATGAAATTTTAATTTTTAAATTCAAGGTGGACCGTTAATTGTGCTGTTCCTTCTGAGGCAACTTTGACCTTCAGGTATTTGCTAACAAGATTATATATGGATGCCAGACTGATAGTTCCCCTGCAATCCTGCTTTGCAATTTCCAATATAATTTTTTTAATATCAATCATCACTTGGAAGTTTTCTTGAGATAAAAAGGGTTCGGCTTGTCATTTTTCTTTTTCTTGGTGACCATCATTGGCTAGGCCAATATTTATAGGCCGTCCCTACTTGCCCCTGAGATGGTGGTCGTTCTTCCACATTCTTGAACCCCTGCAATCCATGTCGTATAGGTACAGCTGTAGGTACAGTTAGGAGGTTGCCGGAGTTTGACCCATCAATAGTGAAAGAATGGCGACATACATCCGAATCATGATGCTGTCTGGCTTGAAACCTGCACCCGGTGATGTTCCTCTGTGCCTGCTAACCTTGCTCTTCTCAGTGGTGGAGGCCACGGACTTGGCAGGTATGTGTGTCTGATTCCATCCATGTTGTCAGCTTGGCTGAGTTGCCATCAATCTCCCAGAGGTTGTGGGTTCAAACGATATCACAGGACTTCCAACATATAACGGAGTCTTGATGGGCCAGTGATGAATTATTTTTTTAACAAACGATTTTATTGAGGTATCTTTTGGCATTGTAAACAGTTACAGATTACAGAAATGTGCAAACATCAACATAAAACCAATACTTCAATCAAACCATACTGCACATGCCTGCTCCTCTCCCATAGACACTACCCGCCTATTTATCCCTCCTACTCTACTCTAATCTCCCCCCTCCCGCCCGATTCCTCCCCCCCACCTTGCTGCCAGTGATGAATTATTGGAGCTCCTGTGCTCCGGGCAAGCCATTGAATCTATCATCCATCCAGTAGGGTGGGAAGTATCGCTTGTCACCATTGGAAATTCTCCCAGTTCCGTGGCCAACTTTGCTCTCTCAGGCAATGCCACCAAATATGGGTTTGGCTGATCATTCAGCTCATTGCTGTTTGGGCAGCTTGCTGTGCGCAAAATAACTTGCATGGGCACTGAGCCTCAAACAAACTCCTTGTCTGTGAAATGGCTTTGGGAGTGTTTCATGAAGGCTGTTTGTTTGACACTTTTAAAAATATCTCGCCGTATAGTAAGAGCGTGGCAGTTTCTGAATGTGCAGGTTTGTGAACCTATCCATGTATTGCAGTGGGATGTTACACTGGAGTTACAGAGTCTTGCTGAAGTGCGTGTTTGACTGTGCCTGAACTGTTACCTTGCTACAAAGCCTCTCTGTTATTCTGTAACTATCACCATGTGGGAGGTGAGCTGCACGCTGGTCCATTGTGTGCTCGGCCTGGGAAGCTGTAAATCTTTAAAAGGGCTGGTTGTAGCACTCCGCATGTTGGGTACGCGGCCTTGAATTACCGCTTTGGCATAGAGTCATTGTAAAGTTAAGCCAATCAAAAGTCAAATCAAGATCCAGCAATGAAAAAAGGACACTTGAGTGTTGGGCAATTAAGTTTAATCTCTGATGTACTTTTGTAAGGGCCACGAAGAATCCAGCAAGAGTTTTAAGGATACAAAGTAATTACAATAACATAACAGCAGCATTTTCCCTTGCTGAACACTCCTTTCCTCTGGTTCCAGAGTGGCCAGCTCTATTTATACATGGAGTTTACTAATGGTTTCTCCGCCCCCCCCTCATTGGGGAAGCTCATACTCCCACAGGATTGTGGGATTGTCATTAGTCCCCAGCCAATGGTAAGCAGGCAGGTTATAACATGTACCAAACGTGTACTGCCCACTAACATCAAGGTTTCCTTGTATATCCAATTACTGTCATACAAGGAAGAACATTCTTTAGTTTGAAGTGACATTGCACAAACCATTAATGTGATAATATCAGATTCCTTTGGTAGCTCTTGTTTTTGGGTTTGCACCTTATTTATTCTTTGATCCAGCATCATTTGTGTGTTTGCAGATCCCATGACTCCTATATCTGGAGGAACCTTTACCTGAGCAATCTGGCTGCAATATATCGCACATGTGCACACCTCATCAAACAGTAACTTGTGCAATGCTTTATGGCCCTATTGATTTGAATGAGGCTTCAATGCCACTTATTTGGAATTCCCAGCCCAGTGGCTCTGTGCCAGCACTGTGTGAAGTGCAGTTGGCCCTTTATTGAAACTGGGGCGAATCATGCGATTTGATCCTCGTTGCTAAGCCTGCTAGATCGGTTGGCATTTTTAATCTGCTCTTCTCAGTCTGACCGCGACCCCTCTTTAGTCCTTCGCCTTTTATCCTCACCCCACCCTGGTCAAATTAGCAATCCTTCCCCAGCTCCACTCCCCTATCTGCCTAATCTCATATGGACTTTGGACTTCAGATTGCAATCTAGTTGTTCCCCTTGCCTTCATGTCAAAGGATTGGGCCAATTTTCTAACATATGGAAAAATATACATGGAAAATATGCCAGAGAGGTGCAGAGAGAATTTCCATTACAGTGCAGTGATTCCGGTAGCCATTAAACATTGCCGCTGTGCTATCATGCCGATTTGGAAATATCTTTGACTGTAATTAATTATGTCTCAGCCGAAACATCTTGAGGATTTGAATCTGCAGTCACTGCTATTTCTTTTCGCCCCCCCTTTGAGACCATTATCTTCGCTAATAATTCCTTTCCTAATCGTAACCATGAGCGCTGTTGCACTTCTCTGATCCTGCAAAGATCTGATTGTTTCAGATTATGCATTCCAACTCGTGTATCGAAGAGAAACTCTCAAACTTAAGGGCAACTGTGTTTTTTTTAGTTTAGCGACTTTGCATGGTAATTGGAACCAGAAGACATGCCTGCACTCAAATCAGAATTAACCTGCAGAAACCAATTTCACTGAACCAATGATACGTCTGTGGAACAGAAACCCCAGGAAGGCATTGGGGGCATTAATTCAAAAACAAATTGTGTTTTCTTTCAGAAGATAATGTTTTGGGGCACAAAGGCTTAATCTGGCCGTGCTATTGTTGGATATACCTGCTGGGAACGAGTGACTTTAAATCTTTAGCCCCCAAAGCTCTCCTCTCCTGGGGGCTTTCCTCCCCTCGTGTTCTGGGTCTGCGGTACAATGGTTGGTTGTTGTAATTAATGATTAACTCCATTATTGTTGTCCTACGACTCCAGGAAATTAGACGGCACACTAGATCGACCTGACCTCGGCCATCTTTCAGCTTGCAATTCTTACAATCAAAAACAAAATGCATACAAACCTCGCTGGAATTGTGCAGTTTTTTTTTTAGAAACACTTCTCCCAAAGAACCACTCCACGAGGTTTCGAAACCTCGGTAATTGATTTAATAACAATTCAATAATCTTTATTGTCACAAGTAGGGTTTTATTAATACTGCAATGAAGTTACTGTGAAAAGCCCCTAATCGCCACAACAATTCAATAATCTTTATTGTCACAAGTAGGGTTTTATTAACACTGCAATGAAGTTACTGTGAAAAGCCCCTAATCGCCACATTCCCGCATCTGTTCAGGTACACCAAGGGAGAATGTCCAATTTACCTAACAGCACGTCTTTCGGGACTTGTGGGGGGAAACCGGAGCACCCGGAGGAAACACACGTAGACACGGGGAGAACGTGCAGACTCCACACAGACAGCGACCCAAGCTGGGAATTGAACCTGGGACCCTGGAGCTGTGAAGCAACAGTGCCACCCACTGTGCTACAGTGCTGCCCATTTTGTCTGTGCAGAGTCTGCACGTTCTCCCCGTGTCTGCGTGGGTTTCCTCCGGGTGCTCCGGTTTCCTCCCACAAGTCCTGAAAGTCGTGCTTGTTAGGTAAATAGGACATTCTGAATTCTCCCTCTGTGTACTCCAACAGGTGCCGGAGTATGGCGACTAGTGGATTTACACAGTAACTTCACTGCAGTGTTAATGTAAACCTACTTGTGACAATAATAAAGATTATTATTCTTAGTTCACTTCTTGCAGAGATGAGGAATTCTGGAAGACCAGCCTGGCACTGCGAGTGAAGCCTGTTGCAATAACTCTGAACTCGCGTGTAAATTTGACTCGGAATGTGCTCTGCGCCAAGGTGAATTGCTTTTCTCCCCGCCACCC
Source organism: Scyliorhinus torazame (assembly GCF_047496885.1). NCBI lineage: Eukaryota > Metazoa > Chordata > Chondrichthyes > Carcharhiniformes > Scyliorhinidae > Scyliorhinus > Scyliorhinus torazame. The sequence goes on from NC_092734.1 coordinate 11,145,730, forward strand.
TGTCAATCGATTTTGGGAGTCTGTGTTTATATAAATCAGAGGTGGGTAATGAACCATAAAATGGTGGAGGCACACTGAAGTCTGTAAATTTGAAACGAAGAAAAGCCTGCTGTGCCATTCTAACATTTGCTACTTTTTATATTTGCGGTGAAACAGCTTTCACTACAGCTATCTATCCCCACTGTCCCACTGCAACCGTATCTTCAGGTGCAGTCTAGTTGTTTACGGTTCATAGACACTTAAAACCTCATGAAAGAAAGTACAGTTAGGAGTTGGGAGTAGACACAGTTGGTGAAGGAGCAGAGGTGATGGGAAGAACTAGTGGCCTATTAAATGGTCTGGCTGCTTTTGTGTTTCACTTGAAGTACGTAGATGATCCGCATGAATTTCTTGTAAGAAGTGTTAGACGATTAGATTTTGTTTTTACATATGCCCGATAGTGCCTTTTCATGCATTCAGCAGTCTGCTAGATAGAATGTGTTTGCTGTCCATTGGAAGAGATATAATGTTTTGGTCTTGAATGACAGTGTGGTCTTTTCAGTATGGATGTGGGAGTTGTGGCTGGCTACATTTTCTAAATAGATTTAGAGTACCCAATTCCTTTTTTTTCCAATTAAGGGGTAATTTAGCGTGGCCAATCCACCTACCCTGCACATCTTTTGGGTTGTGGGGGTGAGACCCACGTAAACACGGGAGAATGTGCAAAGTCCACACGGACAGTGACCCGGGGCCGGGATCGAACCCGGGACCTCGGCGCCGTGAGGCACTGGCTACATTGCAACAGTTTCTGCCGTTGGCTAACACTCTGCCTGTGGAAATAGGGCAGCGGTGGAACAGCGTGTTCATGTAACGTGTACGTATCCAATGGATTAAGATTTACAGTGGCCTTTGTATCGTTAAAAAGAGTAGACACAATTCTCTGGAGTTTCACATCAAGATTGGCGATCCTGAGTTGGGATGTGCTGTTGGGAAAGGTGGAGAGCAAAGACACTTCTCAATTGAGTTGCTTCCCGAGTAGTCCTCTTTGGCATTCCATGTTTCTGATCAGGGATGGGATCTGTATCCTGTACCTGCCATAGAGACACATGTGGGAGCAAAACCGGATGATTCATCTTTTCCCAACGATGGGGAGTGTCTTGCCTTCATCTGGTCCAACCCTCAAAGATCTCCTGCTGTTTGGGGGGGGGGGGCGTAACATTAGAAATAAACCCAATTCTTGTGTTCCATTAGTTTTTTCTTCAAGGAACTAAAGCAATTTGTTATCGGTTCTCAGAGTAGATCCAGTCTGTATTTGCAGTACAGAGTGGTTTCAGACCGTATCAAAGCAAATGTAGCTGCTGTTGGGTTGCAAAGAAAGCTCGTCATTCTTCAGCCTTGTCAGATCAATGGGAGGAATTAATAAGAAAAGCTCAGAGCATGAAACATTGTATCTGAAGCTGGGGAACAGCAGAGGGAAGAGTCCCTGATGCATGTCAATGAGACATGGATTCTATGCAATGAGTTCCAGGAGCCTTTTCTTACTTCGACTTGGCTTGATTCCAAAACACCTATCACAGTGCATATCATAGCTCCGTGCTAATTTACTGATGCTGTGTCTGCAATTCTATCCCTAAACCTCGCTGCAATTAAACCCTTCCCTTGTCCCTTTAATGGTAGCCATGATGTGGAAATGTCCTTTTAAGACTCACTCCTTTAGCTATAGACTGGTGGCCAAGCTTGCCATATTGACACCTTGTGGGCAGCAGAGTTTAAAAATAAGGGGTCTCCCATTTAAGACTGAGCAGAGGTGAATTTTTGAGGGTGATTATCCCTGTGGAATTCCCCTCCCGAGAGAGCTGTAGAGGCTGGGTCACTGATGCTGGGCTAAATAGATGCTTATTGACGAGAGAGTCAAAGGTTGTTGGCGGTAGAGTTGAGTTGGCAAGCGGACCAGCCGTGATCTTATCAAATGGTAGAGTGGGCCCGAGGGGCCGAATAGTCTAACTCGTACGTCTGTTCTTGTTTGTTTATGTGTTAAAGCCCTGAATTGGGTGGGTGTGTTGAATATCCATCAACTGAGATTACTTGGGGGGCAGAACTGTGAAAAAGGGTGTCTCCCTTGCAGAATATCCAAATGTGTCTGCCCATTTCTTTCTCCATCCCCCTTTTCGACCGGCTCATTGAGCACTGACCAAAGACTCAAACCTTTGGGCTCAATTGCCTGCTTGCCATCTGGATGAAGCCACTTGAGCTGAAAGAGGAGCAAGGGAGTGGGGTTTATTTTGCCTTGTGATGGATGTGAATGTCTACCCCATTTCTGGGGCTGACAATTAATGCTGTGTGCGGATCTGTGGGGGACATTACGTTTTCACACCTTGCCGCTGCGTGTGCGATTGCAGGAATGCTGAGCCGTTGCACTACAGCACAGCTGCAGTGAGTTTAACTAATTGTACGTTTGAACTGTTCAGTCTGCCAATTTTTGTCAAGCTGCCCTCCTTCTCTGGGGAGTTCTCGTGAACACTGACCTTTGAGCCGGTTTTGAAAGTAAAAGTTGGTGTCAGGTTTTACAGCTAGTGGTGAGGTCTGCTGCATTGTTGAAAAGGAACTGAGTTTAAAGCCACATTACCTCACAATAGCATTGGATTGGATTGGTTTATTGTCACGTGCTGGGGTACACAGAGTTGTTCTACGTACAGTTCATTTCGTAAATGAAAAGAAAATACGTAGGGCGAACATAAAATACACAATGTAAATACATAGCCAGAGGCATCGGGTGAAGCATACGGAGTGTAGTACTACTCAGTAGAGAAGATGTGTGGAGAGATCAGATCAGTCCATAAGAGGGTCATTTAGGAGTTTGGTAACAGCGGGGAAGAAGCTGTTTTTGAGTCTGTTTGTGCGTGTTCTCAGACTTTTGTATCTCCTGCCCGATGGAAGAAGTTGTAAGAATGAGTAAGCCAGGTGGGAGGGATCTTTGATTATGTTGCCCGCTTTCCCCAGGCAGCGGGAGGTGTGGATGAAGTCAATGGACGGGAGGCAGGTTCGTGTGATGGACTGGGCTGTGTTCACTACTCTGCAGTTTCTTCTTGGGCCGAGCAGTTGCCATACCAGGCTGTGATGCAGCCAGTTAGGTTGCTTTCTATGGTGCATTTGTAAACGTTGGTAAGAGTCAATGTGGACATGCTGAATTTCCTTAGTTTCCTGAGGAGGTATAGTCCTCTTATGGACTGAACTGGTGCTTTCTTGGTGGTAGCGTCGACGTGGGTGGAGCAGGACAAATTGTTGGTGGTGTGCACCCCTAGGAATTTGAAACTGTTAACCATCTCCACCTTGGGCCCTGTTGCTGCAGACAGGGGTGTGTACAACACTTTGCTTCCTGAAGTCAATGACCAGCTCTTTAGTTTTGCTGACATTGAGGGAGCGACTATTGATGAAAGACACCTTATAATTATCTCTACTTTTGAAAAGTTATACAATCCTCTATTTGATTGGATAACCACAGATGTCATTGTTGCTGCTTGTACATTATTAGTTCAGTGAGGAAGTACCTTTTAAGAGAGAGTTGCTTACCATAAAGTCACAAGTATTCAATAATTTCTCCTGGGGTTGATGTGTGAGATGACGTTAGGCAGAAGTTAGAATGATACAGTACAGATGGAGGCCATGTGACCTGAGAATGAATCCTACTCTTCTGTAACTGTAATATTTCCCCCACACATTTATTTAATAATTATATTTAGTTACCTAATTCACATTTGAATATTACTACTACATTTGCTTTCACGGCACTGGGTTCCTTATCGCAAGTAGAGATATTTGTATGATGTTTTCAATGATATTGTGAAGTAAAGTGTTCCTGTTTAACAATGCAGCAGCCCTCACCACAAGCGGTAAAAACTGGTACAAAACATTTCCTCACGTCGCCTCTGGCTCTTTTGCCAATTGCCTTGAATTTGTGGCCTGCGGTTACTGACATTTCTCCGTTTGTGATTTTGAACACTTCTATCAGATCTCCTTGGCTCGCAGTAAGTAACGGAAGAAGCAATTTGTGGGGGAATCCGTGTGAGATTGTGAAAGGGCTGATAGCGGAAATGCTAATGTTCAAGTCGGGGTCAACATTTGGGCTTGGTTTAAAGATTACAACTGGGGCTTTGTTGCACTCGGGGGGAGGAACTCTCTTCGTTGAGTGATATTGTATAATTTTGTTGCGGCGTGTTTACTAATAAGATGGTTGTAAAAAAATAGCATTCCTTTTTTAAAAAAAAACATTAGCACAGAATCTAATGTAGACGGTGACTTGAAGCAGATTTTCCAGATGTTGAACACAGCCCACGTGATGCCGACATTAAATCTCCAGAGGTAGACTGAAGCAGGTGTTATGCTGTCTGGGGCTTTGCTGCTCTCAGATGTTGAGACAGGTGCAGGCTGCCTTGAATCTGGTGTTCGACTGCTTCACCATTGCATAGCCTGTTGGCAACACAAACACTAATAGTTGCTGTCAGTTGAATTAACCTCTTGTGTCGCACGCTCATCCCTTAGTGTCAGCCAAAGTATTAGCAATTGGGATAACGAATGCAGCTCACCGTGGCGCAGATGTAGCTACTGTGGTGAGTCCTGCTGCACAGGATCAAACCCCTCTGAGGTTTGGATATGGAAGGAGGCGGGGAGATGTCAGTGGAGAAGATACCAGAACAACAATGAAAACGTTTGCAGGTGTGAAAAAGCGGACCGGGATCTATCTGTAGGTCTGCTGACAATTCCAGAGAGACTGCTGGTCAAGATCCATGTGTATAGGGCGGCATGGTGGTTAGCACTGCTGCCTCATGGCACTGAGGACCCGGGTTCAATCCCGGCCCTGGGTCACTGTCCGTGTGGAGTTTGCACATTGTCTGCGTGAGTCTCGCCTCCCCCACAGCCCAAAGGTGAGCAGGGTAGGTGGATTGGCCATGCTAAATTGTCCCTTAATTGGAAAAATAAAATAAATTAGTATACTCCACTTTTTTCCAGTCTAGTTTCTTTCCACCTCGGCAAATTCCATGACTGGTACCAGTTGCTGCCAACCCCAAAGCGCACCCGCCTGACCGATATGAAGCCCCTCCCGTTCCAAGTGTCGCCGTGGCTTCACCGTAATGTCACCTCCCCAAGTGTCTATTTTACAGTCAATGCTCTTCATTCCCCGCTGCACCTTTGGGTGGTGACTGTTTTTCCCAACAGCCACATCCTCGGTCTTCCCCCTGCTTTGCCACCTGTCTCCCCCTAAATCCAGAACACCGTGGGGAGTGGTGTCTGCTCTCCCTGTCCTTTGTTTCTTTCCCCTTTTCTCTCCTGCCAAGGGGTTGACTTTTCAGGACGCTCTTTGAAACCTGCCTCCTCGAGCAACTGTTCTAAATGGCTTTAAGTGGCTCGGTGTCAAATTTTGGATGATTGTGAAGAGCCCTGGGATGTTTTACTACATTAAGGGCCCTTTGCAAATTCACCTTTTGAGGAAGGATTGCAGTGCCCATTGCTCCAATTTCATTGGGTCACCATCCATGCAGGTGAGACTGGGATGTGCAGATATACCTGTACCTGGCACAAAGTCAGTTAAAAGAAAACAATGACAATGAAACCTGTTGCTCCTAATTTGACAGCACTGTGCGGGAGCTCCAGAGAGTTGAATTAAAGTCCTTCCTCCCTAACTCAAAGGTCTGAATGGGGCGGTGAATGAAACACTCCCAAATCCACAGTGCCAAATGCTCCGGTGAGTAATTGCGTCGGCGTAAATTGAATTGAAGGCAGGTCTCTCCCAACACAGGAATGCAGTGACACTTGATCTTGTGAAACCAGTTACTGTGATATTGACTGCCTTGGTTCCTCCACAGACTGCTGACGTGCAAAGACATGATTGATGCCCCTAAAATTCCCAGGAAAGGTATGTAGGTGCGGTTCAAGGTTTAGCAGTGAGTGTCAGGCAATCGTCCAGCGAGTCGTCATCAGTGCTTCTATCTTCAGGCTCAAAAATGAATGTCAGAGACCCTGAAGAGGTCCAGAAGAATTTTCTTTTAATGAAGGGACAATTTAATCCACCTACCCTGCACATCTTTTTTGTTAACCATGGGTTGTGGGGGTGAGATCCACACGGACATGGGGAGAATGTGCAAACTCCACACAGACAGTGACCCAGGGCCAGGATTGAACCCGGGTCCTCGGCGCTGTGAGGCAGCAGTGCTAACCACTGCACCACCTTGCTGCCCTTGACCAGAAGATATTTATCAGCGAAAGTAAGTCTTGAGCCGTACTTGCAGGTGAACCATAGCAGGATGAAGTGTAGGCCTGTGAAGGGCAAATTTAGGACAGAAGGTGCAAATTAATACCGAGCATGTACAGCATAGAAACAGGCCATCCAACTCAGGTCTATACTAGTGTTGTGCTCCACCAACCTTCCTACTCGTCATCTTCCCCATCAATGTACCTTTCTATTCCCCTCTCCATTGTGTTCCCCTTAATCCAAGTATTCTATTTGCCGCAGCTGCTCCTTGTTGCAACATAACCCACGCGTTTGCAATAAGATAGGAGGAGGTCTTTACACAAAGCATGAAGAATGTTTTTTTGCTTTGAAGGCTGGCGAAGGCTAGATCCACAACTTATTTGAGGAGCAGCACAGAATTGGTGAGGAGGCTGTGCACGGGTGATCTTGTTTTTATTATTTCATGGGATGGGGTGTCACTGGCAAAGCCAACATTTGTTGCCCATCCCTAATTCCGCTTGAGAAGGTGGTGCCGCCATCTTGAACATGCTGCAGTCTCACGTGGTGTAGGTGCACCCACAGTTCTGGTAGGGAGGGAGTTCCAGGTTTTTGATTTGGAAGAATGGAATCAAATGAGTCATAGAATAGAATCATAGAATCTCTACAGACCAGAAGGAGGCCACTCGGCCCATCGGGTCTGCACCAACCCTTGAAAAGAGTACCCTACCTAGGCCCACACCCCAACCCTATCCCCGTAACCCAGTAACCCCACCTATTCTTTTGGATACTAAGAGGTAATTTGGCATGGCCAGTCCACCTAACCTGCATATCTTTGGAATCAAAGGCTGACTTCTTCCAAATCCGGCTTGTGGTGCAATTAGACAACTTTACATATTGTGTGTGTATAAAAATTATTATTTTTTAAAATTTCGAGTACCCGATTCATTTATTCCATTTAAGTGGCAATTTAGCATGGACAATCCACCTAGCTTGCACATCTTTGGGTTGTGGGGGCGAAACCCATGCAAACACGGGGAGAATGTGCGAACTCCACACGGACAACGACCCAGAGCCGTGATCGAACCTGGGACCTCGGTGCTGAGAGGCATCAGTGTTAACCACTGCGCTAACGTGCTGCCCGCTGTATATATAAAAAATAGCAACTTAACTTCTCCACAGGGTATCACAAAGCACTTCACAACCAATGGCTTACTTTTGCAGTTACTGCATTGCATGTGAATGTGACAGCCAACATGGTGCACAGCAGGATCCCACAAATTATGGACCAGCGACCATTTTTATCCCGGTTGTGGTATAGTGAGGAGCGGGGTTGGATTGGCTGATAAGGACTCTGGCCGCACTCACCATTTCTCTTCAAATAAGCGGCGAACGCAGGGATTCAACATCTCCAGGGCCATGTTTCCAACACTACAGCCCCGCTTCAGTGCCGATCTGGAGTGCCAACCCTGTTTTATACACCAAAGTGGTGCTTGAACCTCCTGACTGAGACGCAGGGGTGCAACGCATTAGACCAACGGAATATCGGTGGAAGGGATTAACCACAGGGCTTTCATCACCGCGGGCTTTGTTGACCCCGTATGGTTAGTCATTGAGTCAGTCTGCGAGTGTCAGGTGCAAGTGAATTGTTTTGCACTTAGAATGTTAATCCTGCTGTGCACTGAAGTATCGGTGAGATTTATTCCACTGGGATGATGTCTGAAAGTGATGACAGTAAGCAAAGCCCTTCAAATAATCAGTCCTCCACTGTTCCTTGCAGCTTGCTTTAAAGTTACAGCCTGTTTTTGAGTTTGTGATAATGTTGCCAATGGTGGCATTTTTATTAGCATCATTTGTGTTCCGTCCTTGAGATGTTCCTGGTTTGTGCTGCCCGCTACATTGTGTGCAATGAAATTCCAGGAGGAATTGCCTCAATTTAATTTTTGTTTTCGGGTGGTTTCCAGTTGGCCTGTTGACAGATGTGGTCACACATTTGTGATTTGAGCTGAAATGATGAATTTTATTTATTTATCGGGTGTACATTCTGCAATATAACATTACATTTTTTTTTGGAGGGGGGGTTATTTTTGCTCGGAAAAGATTACCGTGGATGGTCCTTCAGTGCTATTGGGCAGTTGCGGCATTTAATCTACTCTTGCGTATAAGATAGTCACTAATGTATCCAAGAGGGAATTCAGGAAAAATCTATTCGCTGGAGAGCGGTGGGAACGGTGGTAAGTCGGGGCCACAAGGAGAACTCGAGGGGTCTTGGATAGATGTAGGTGAGGAGAAGCTGGATAAACACATGAGGGAGTGAGGAAGATGTGTTGATCGGATTGGATGAAATGAGGTGAGAGGAGGCTAGTGAGGGGCATAATCACCAACCAGCATGAAGCTGTTGGGCTGAATGGCCTGTTCTGCGCTGTATGTAACAGTCAGTGCCATGTGTTCTCAAATTGTTATGGTCCCATTCTGCTTGGTGCTTAGAAATATGAGTTTGTGACGTTGGCACCGTGTTGCCTGGCTAACCCTCGCAGACGCCCTGCAAGGTAACCGCTGCCTAATCTCTGAAGAACCGTGTCATTATTGTGGCAATTTTTATCTTTATTGGTGCCGTGGGAAGGTTTGGCGCAGTGGCAGGGTCGCTGGCCATAGAATCCAGAGGCTCAAGTTAACGCTCTGAGGAGGTGGGTTCAAATTCCACCATAGCAGCTGGTAGAATTTAAATTCAGTTAATTAACCTGCAATATATCGCTTCTTGGCCTTTTGGCGAAGATGAGCGTGGGATCAGGTGTAATGCCTGGATCTGGTATGTCGCTCTTGTGGAGACCATGAAGTGGATTCAATTTGAATTGGTTTTTGGAGAAGACAAGGAGCTGGATTAGGGGTTCACCCCTATCCACACTCGCTCTGGCTTTGTTACTCTGATAAAGTAATGGATTAAAAAAAAAAGATTAACCTGCAATATAACGCTAGCCTCGGTAAATGGCAAGCATGTCATAAAAACCCCATCTGGTTCACTAATCTCCTTTCGGGAAGGAAATCTGCTGCCCTTACCAGGTCTGGCCGACATGTGACTCCAGACCCACAGCAATGTGGTTGACTCTTTTTAAAAATAAATTTAGAGTACCCAATTATTTGTTTTCCAATTTTAGGGGCAATTTAACGTGGCCAATCCACCTAACCTGCACATCTTTGAGTTGTGGGGGTGAAACCCACGCAAACACGGGGAGAATGTGCAAACTCCACACGGACAGTGGCCCAGAGCCGGGATCGAACCTGGGACCTCGGCGCCGTGAGGCAGCAGGGCTAACCACTGAGCCACCGTGCTGCCGTGGCTTCCTGCATTGATCGATATCCAGAGCTCGCATGGATTCCTGATCTGAGGAATGTTTTCCCCCAACCCCCCATCTGCTTTTATTTGTTGCATGCCGTATTCTGCGTGCGAGATTGTAATAAAGCAACCGTGTTTATGCAGAAGGTAACATTTCGCAGCTTTGAAAGAATCATGGAATTGTATAAATAGGCCACTGCCTATGTTAGCTGGTACTGATGTAGACAAAGTGGGATTGTTAATCGGCTAACTCGTATGTGTGAGGTTCAAAATGTGGTTTGAAACAGCTAATGAAATAAATTCAGCAGCACTTTTGACTCGCTCACAGGATTTGGGGCTGGTGTATATCAGTCAGTGCAGGTCGTGCATTGTAGGGAAGAATGTGGGAGAAATGGAATTAATAATTTAACTGTTACCTTGTTAATCTGTGATTCAGACCTCTTCTGTCGGTGGCCTAATTCAGAATGTAATTGGGTCTCTTTTTTTTTCTTTAAACTAAAGAGAGTTGTCGCCCACCAGTTTCAATGATGCCGTGTGCATTTTTCCCGAAACATGGACTCTCCTTGGGCTGTGACTGAGCAAAATCAAAAATTACAGTAAACCGTGATGCCCGGAGGCAGGAGTCGCAATCTGGGAGATGGATTTTAAAAGGGGAAGCGGTGCGGAGATCAGATGCTTTTCTTGTGGGAGTTCCTGTCAACAGGCGCTTGGTTAATTGAGAGATTTTGCCTGAAAAGTTGGAATCATAAATTACCTCGCACTATATTTAAATGTTTCTTGGCACATGGATGACTCTGGCAAGGCAATAAACGTTGCCTATCTCTGATATTCATAGGTGAATTGGACATTCTGTATTCTCCCTCTGTGTACCAAAACAAGCGCCGGAATGTGGCGACTAGGGGCTTTTCACAGTAACTTCATTGCAGTATTAATGTAAGCCTTCTTGCCACAATAATAAAGATTATTATGGCGAATGGTGTGGCTCTTCTATATGCTGCATGTGGAAGGCATGTTCCTCTCCTTCAAGGATATCCATAAAATCCCTACAGTACAGAAAGAGGCCATTCAGCCCGTCAAGGTCTACACCAACCCTCTGAGAGAGCACCCCACCTAGACCCACTCATCCTGTAACCCCCACCTAATCTGCACTGACGGGCAATTTTAGCGTGGCCAATCCACCTCTTCTACACACCTTTGGACTGCAGGAGGAGACTGGAGCACTCGGAGGAAACCCCCGCAGAGACTGGGAGAACGTGCAAACTCTACACAGACGGTCGCCTAAGGCCGGGATGGAAAGCCGGGTCCCCGGCGCGGTGAAGCAGCAGTGCTAACCACTATGCCGCCGTGCTGATATGTGAGCCAGTTGGATTTTCATGACAATCCGATCAGATTTTGAGGTTGCTTTTTTGCTGCGTCATCAGACATGCTGAATTCAATTTCAGTGCTGGCCAAGATGCCGTTTGAACTTCGGCCCTCTGGCCTACAGGCCCAGTGCTAAAACCATTCAGCTGCCATCAATATCCAATTCATTCCACTGTCCCCTCCCGATTAATCTGGTGAGTTTTATCGTTGGTTTGGGGAGACTGTGGACTAATAATCCAGAGGCCCATGTTCTGGGGACATGGGATCAAATCCCACAGCATCTGGTGGAATTTAAATTCAATTAAGAAAATCTGGAATATAAAAGAAGCTAGTCCCAGTAAAGGTGGACCATGAAACTATCATCGATTGTCGTTATAACCCATCTGGCTCACCAGTGTCCTTTAGGGAAGGAAATCTGCTGTCCTTACCTGGTCTGGCCGATCAAATGGCTTCAGGTTCACAGATACGTGGTTAACTCTTAACTACCCTCTGAAATGGCCTAACCCGCTACTCCATTCGTGGGCAATTCGGGATGGGTAACAAATACTGACCTTGCCAGTGTCGCCCACGTCCCGTGAAAAAATAACCCAGACCAGGATGGTTTGGGCTTTGCACTGAGCTAGTGATCCACACTGGGACAATGCTGGCTTGCTCCCAAGTGTTCTTCTAGCTCCTGGGTTTGCACTGACATTCCCAATTGCTTTACCGGCAATCCCCGCTGTCAGCCCGTGATGTGTTCGGATGTTGGGCAAGGGCATGCTGGTCACTGACTTAGATTTTCTTACTGTCTGGTAAGAACTGTCTTACTTACTGTCAGGTCTCGCAGCCAGTAGGCCAGTTAATATCCCTGCGGAACCAAAGCCTGCAAGGTGTTGATGCTTTCCAGGGTGAAGGGGACGAAATCAGTTTCTTCCCTGCCTGAGCGGTGGCACAGTGGTTAGCACTGCTGCCTCCCTGACAACGTCAGGGACCCGGGTTCAATTCCCACCTCGGGTGACTATGTGGAGTCGGCACGTTCTCCCTGTGTCTGCGTGGGCTTCCTCCGGGTGCTCCGGTTTCCTCCCGCACACCAAAGCTGTGCAGGATGGGGGGGGGGGGGGGGGGGGGGGAGGGAGTGGGCCTAGGTAGGGTGTGCTTTCAGAGGGCCTGTGCAGACTCGACGGGTCGAATTGCCTCCTCCGCCACTGCACCCAGTTTTGAATCGTGTTTCTTTTCAACGGCTGCAAATATTTGCATTAGTCCATAATGTGTCATCTGATTTAACTATCGGTCCTTCAGTAGAATAAAAAACAAGTTCTCTTCGACCTTGGCACAAACGCACAGCCAGATAATGGAGGCACTGGTGAAATAGGCAGTGATTGAGTGTCAGAGCTGATCCGCATCGGTTACTTCACAGCTCGATTTGATGAACCTTGTGGTGATTGGTGAGGGCTGCTGCACATCAGTGTGTGATGTAGTTATGGATCTGCTCCATGGCTGAATGAGATGTAATCTCCATTGTCATTGAATCTGAGCCTCACTGCCATTTTAGACAGATTGGCGGCCCAGTTCCTTGCCACTATCCATCCAGGAAAATCCTCGGGAATATTTAAAAGTAAATTGGCTGCCATCGGCCTCAGCATTGAGCTGGGCAGTGACTCGAGGCAGACTGAGCACGCGCTCAGGTATGCTTGTTTTTCCTGGAACAGGTCGCTAGCCTCTCACCAGAGGCGGTAGCTTGAGGGGGGGTCGCTCCACATCGAGCATGGCTGAACAGGAATCCCCCCGCCGCTCTTACCACCTGCCATTAGTGCGCAGGGGGAGCTGGTTGACAATCAACCTGTTTGTCTGCGTTATGAACGTTCCTTGGCCACCCAAGCCCTGGGGCGAGAGTCGAACCCAGAAGGCTTGGATGCAGGGACACTCGCCTACTGTGTCACAAGACCACCTTGTCCTTGATACCATTATCTCGGTCTTGAATAGGCTCATCGACTTGAGCATGCATTGCCCCTGGTGTCAAAAGATTCACAAACCTTCTGAGTGGAGATGTTTCACACCGGTCCTGACACCATTTTTCCTGAACCCATGACACCTCGTTCTTTAAAAAAAAATTATTTTTTTCCAATTAAGGGGCAATTTAGCGCGTCCAACCCACCTATCCTGCACCTCTTTGTGTTGTGAGGGTGTGAGACCCACGCAAACACGGACAGTGAACTTAGGCCGGGACTGAACCCGGGTCCTCCGCGCCGTGAGGCAGCAGTGCTAACCACTGCGCCGCCCTGCCGCCCCAGGACTCTTCATTCTTGACTCTCCGGCCAATGCCTACTGATAACACCCCCTCACCTCCACCCTGCCCGGGATTTGTGATAGCATTCTGCGTACCCAATATTTTCCCCGACTCCAAAAAGGCCCAAAGCAAAATAACCCACTGCTGTTAGTGGACTGCTTTGTGATGAGTGTCGCTGCATTTCAAAACAATCGATTGCTTGTGAAGCACTTTGACACATTTGAGAGACACATTAAGTTTCTGTTGTGAACGCGAAGTCTCTTGTATTTAATTTACCACTTCTATGTTAGGAGCTAGTGCCTGTCTGATGATCCTTTCTTCCCCACAGTTTGAACTTGAGAGATTGCTGCTGTAAAACTAGGCTGCTTTTCTATCCGAGTCTTGGCAATTTGCCTGTCCTCTGTTATGTTTATCTCAATTTACAAGGTCTTCTCCCGTTCCAGCTTTTTGGTCTTTGTTTGTTCGCTTTTAAACACCAGGATTAAGTTGACTAGTCTTTTATGTGAATGTTCTAACAAAATTGCCTGTCAAATTTGCTTAGGGCGAGAAATTAATTTAGCCACCCCTGCTGCATAAATTCAGTGTGCAGCGCTTAGATTAGTCCCAAACCCAGCTCTTATCGTGATGCTGTTAGGCTGCAGGAGACACAACCATGATCATTACTATATTTTTTTGCTGCATGGGTTGGCCCTTGAAGGCATTGAGACCCAAGCACTGTAGGTCTGTTAGCATTTGCCCTGTAAACTGCCAGCTGCTCACCAATCCCAGGCTTCTTCCCCAAGGTCTCCGGCTTTCCAAGAGGCACAAAACTGTGCATGAAAGAGGGTGGCACACTGCTGCCTCACAGCACCAGGGACCTGGGTTCGATTGCGGCCTTGCATGACTGTGCGGATTCTCCCCGAATCTATGTGGGTTTCCAGCCACAATTCGAAGAGGTGCAGGTTAGGTGGCATGGCCGTGATTAATTGCCCATTAGTGTTGAATGGTTAGGTGGGGTTGCTGTGATAGAGTGGGCCGAGGTAGGGCACTCTTTCGGAGGGGTGGTGCAGACTCGATGGGCTGAATGTCCTCCTTCTGCACTGTGGGGATTCTATGATTGTTATGGTTTTGTTGATGAAAAGCGAGGGGCTTCGAGGCACTTTTGTGGTGCCCATGGGCACTGCTTATCTTCTACGATGGGAACCTTGCACCATAAAATACACCATGTCTGGAGACAATGTCTATGTCCAGAGATGCTGAGAAGGGTTGTAGCTTTTTCTTTTGCTGCCAATCTGCACACTTCAAACTTAGACGTAATAGATGATCAGACAATCTGTTATATCGGGTGCACAATTTGGCGAAAGTCTTCAATGGCCGTTAAGCGCGTTGGGATGTCGTGGGGACCACGTGGAAGGTGCTATATAAACGTAGACCTTTCTTTCACTGATCCCCAAGCTCTCCAATTTCACTATTGAAGGGAAACACCTTTGAACCGAATCGCGGAAGTTTAATATAAATGGGTTCGGCGTTTGGGACGACTGGTAATATCGACCAATTAGGAAATATGTCACGTCTGAGTTTTATCCGACGGAAATCTGGATGTAAACTTAGATTGTTACGGTACGATATTGGACCCCATTATTATTCCAAATCCTGTATGAATGAATAGCATTGCTGGAGAAATGCCTGGTGGCAGTTGACACATTTTTGCGGTTTCTAAGCAATCAGTGTAATAATGTGCCTCCTGGTCTAATGAAAATGGTGTTTGTACCATGTTTACTGTACCTCAGTGTTTCTATGTGATCAACGTTCTCACTCATTGGGTTTTCTTGATCTAGGTGTTTTGATCTCTCTCTAATTGTTTGCCGACGGTTAGCTACAGAAATGGGTTGACAGGTAACCGGCCTGTTGCCACATGCCTCGGTCAGAAGGGCAGTAGTGCAGTCTAACAATGCAGCAGGATTCCGTAGGATACAAGGCAGATGAGGCTGTGATTAAAAGCACAGCCCTGCTGTACTGCACTACAGTATTCAAGGGGCCTGCCTTGGTAGTTGATCTGCAGCTCTGTTTTATTTAAAAATAAACACATTGGAAGATATCCAGTTTCTCTCTCTCTCCCTCTCTCCCCTCTCTCATCCATCCCCTCATCCCTCCCCTTCCCCCTCTCCCTCCCTCTTCCTCCCCCTCAACCCTCCCCTCCCTCCCCCTCATCCCTCCCCTTCCCCCTCTCCCTCCCTCTTCCTCCCCCTCAACCCTCCCCTCCCTCCCCCTCATCCATCCCCTCATCCCTCCCCTTCCCCCTCCCCCTCTCCCACCCTCTCTCTCCCCCATCCCTTCTCCTCATCCCTCTCCCTCCCCCTCTCTCCCTCTCGCTCTCTCTCCCCTCTCCCTCAACCCTCCCCTCATCCATCCCCTCATCCCTCCCCTCTCCCTCCCCCTCAACCCTCCCCTCATCCCTTCTCCTTATCCTTCCCCTCCCCCTCATCCCTTCTCCTCATCCCTCCCCCTCTCCCTCCCATCTCTCTCGCCCTCCCCCTCATCCTTTCCCCTCTCCCTCCCCTCCCTCCCCCTCCCCCTCATCCATCCCTTCATCCCTCCCATCTCTCTCCCCTTCAACCCTCCCTCCCCCTCATCTATCCCCTCATCCCTCCTCCTCTCCCTCCCCCTCATCCCTCCCCCTCATCCCTCCTCCTCAACCCCCCCTCTCCCACCCCCTCTCCCACCCCCTCTCCCACCCCCTCTCCCACCCCCTCTCCCACCCCCTCTCCCACCCCCTCTCCCACCCCCTCTCCCACCCCCTCTCCCACCCCCTCTCCCACCCCCTCTCCCACCCCCTCTCCCACCCCCTCTCCCACCCCCTCTCCCACCCCCTCTCCCACCCCCTCTCCCACCCCCTCTCCCACCCCCTCTCCCTCCCCCTCTCCCTCCCCCTCTCCCTCCCCCTCCCCCTCCCCCTCCCTCGCTCTCCCCCTCGCTCTCCCCCTCGCTCTCCCCCTCGCTCTCCCCCTCGCTCTCCCCCACCCCCTCTCCCACCCCCTCTCCCACCCCCTCTCCCACCCCCTCTCCCACCCCCTCTCCCACCCCCTCTCCCACCCCCTCTCCCTCCCCCTCTCCCTCCCCCTCTCCCTCCCCCTCTCCCTCCCCCTCTCCCTCCCCCTCTCCCTCCCCCTCTCCCTCCTGCTCATCCCTCCCCCTCTCGCACCCCCTCCCCCTCATCCTGTGTCCTCATCCCTCCCCCTCTCTCTCCATCCCCCCTCTCTCCCTGTCTGTCCACATACTGGAAATTTGAGTTGTAAAGCAGAGGTTTTCAAACTGAGGTGTACAAGGGGAATCGGGGAGTCCACGAGATACTTAAAACTTCAGCCATGATCGTATTGAATGGCAGAGCAGGCTCGAGGGGCTGAGTGGCCTCGTCCTCCTAATTTGCATGAAGGTAGTTGAGTTAGTTCTGCTGCTGTATAGCAGTTTTGTAAAAAACAAAGTAAACCTCTGATTTACCTTTTGGTTATCCGATTCGCCCCCGCCCCCCTCACAACCCCTGTAATTTGATCCCAACAAGCTGCAAGAAGGAAGCTGTGCATGGGGGTATCTTTGCGGTCACACCTGGCTTTCTATGGGTCATGTTCCTCAGCTGATTTTACCATCTTTAATAGGGTAATTTATCGTTGATTGCTCCAGTCTGGGCAGCACGGCGGCGCAGTGGTTAACACTGCTGCCTCACGGCACTGAGGACCCGGGTTTGAATCCCGCCCCTGGGTCACTGTCCGTGTGGAGTTTGCACATTCTCCCCGTGTCTGCGTGGGTCTCACCCCCACAACCCAAAAATGTGCAGGCTAGGTGGATTGGCCACGCTAAATTGCCCCTTAATTGGGGAAAAAAAGAATTGGGTACTCTAAATTTATTTTAAAAAAGATTGCTTCAGTCCACAAGCTCGCTAAAGGCATTGGGAGAAGTCTTGCGACTTCTCCACAAAGGGTGTGTGGTTTTTTTTTTCGACGAGCAACAGTTAAATCCTTGTTGCATGGAATAATTTGTAGGCCATTCGGCCCAACTTTGCATCGACCTGTGTCGAACCGCAGCTCTGAAGAGCAATGGGATGTCGATCCAGTAATGAGCTGAAACGGAAGAGAAAATGATGGAAAATCTCTTTTTTAAAAAAATATATTTTATTCGAGTTTTTTGGCCAAACATAACAATACGTAGTGTTTCTTTTACACAACAATAAAGCAATATAAATAGCCGTGGCCAGTTTTAAACAAATAAATAAATAATATATAAACAAAAACTAAAGAAAAACAAAACTAAATGGCAGCTGCCTTGTCCAAAATAAATACTCTCCAAAATTACAGTCCAACAGTCCAATATACAATTACATATACCAAATACCTATACATGTACAATAACATCCCTGAGAGTCCGTCCGATTCCTCCCCCCCCTCCCCCCTGGGTTACTGCTGTTATCTACTTCTTTTCCGTTCCCTCTATCTTTCTGTGAGGTAGTCGACGAACGGTTGTCACCGCCTGGTGAACCCCTGAGCCGAACCCCTTAACACGAACTTAATCCGTTCTAACCTTATGAACCCTGCCATATCGTTTATCCAGGTCTCCACTCCCGGGGGCTTAGCTTCCTTCCACATTAACAATATCCTGCGCCGGGCTACAAGGGACGCAAAGGCCAACACGTCAGCCTCTCTCGCCTCCTGCACTCCCGGCTCTTCTGCAACCCCAAATATAGCCAACCCCCAGCTTGGTTCGACCCGGACCCCCACCACCTTCGAAAGCACCTTTGCCACCCCCACCCAGAACCCCTGTAGTACCGGGCATGACCAGAACATGTGGGTGTGATTCGCTGGGCTACTCGAGCATCTTGCACACCTATCCCCTACCCCAAAAAATTTACTAAGCCGTGCTCCAGTCATATGCGCCCTGTGTAGCACCTTAAATTGTATCAGGCTTAGCCTGGCACACGAGGACGATGAGTTTACCCTACGTAGGGCATCCGCCCACAGCCCCTCCTCAATCTCCTCCCCCAGTTCTTCTTCCCATTTCCCTTTCAGCTCATCTACCATGATCTCCCCCTCGTCCCTCATCTCCCTGTATATGTCTGCTACCTTACGTCCCCCACCCATGTCTCTGAGATCACTCTATCCTGCACTTCCTGCGTCGGGAGCTGCGGGAATTCCCTCACCTGTTGCCTCACAAAAGCCCTCAATTGCATATACCGAAATGCATTCCCTTGGGGCAACCCATATTTCTCTGTCAGCGCTCCCAAACTCGCAAACGTCCCATCTACAAATAGATCTCTTAATTGTACTACCCCAGCTCTTTGCCATGCTCCAAATCCCCCATCCATTCTCCCCGGGACGAACCTATGATTGTTTCTTATCGGGGACCGCACCGAAGCTCCCGTCCCTCCCCTGTGCCGTCTCCACTGCCCCCAAATTCTCAATGTAGCCACCACCACCGGGCTTGTGGTGTATTTCTTTGGTGAGAACGGCAACGGCGCCGTCACCATTGCTTGCAGACTAGTCCCCATGCAGGACGCCCTCTCCATTCTCTTCCACGCCGCTCCCTCCCCTTCTCCCATCCACTTACACACCATTGAAACATTGGCGGCCCAGTAGTACTCACTTAGGCTCGGTAGTGCCAGCCCCCCACCCTGTCCCTACTACGCTGCAAGAATCCCCGCCTCACTCTCGGGGTCTTCCCAGCCCACACAAAACTCATAATGCTCTTCTCAATTCTTTTGAAAAAAGCCTTCATGATCACCACCGGGAGGCACTGGAACACAAAAAGGAATCTCGGGAGGACCACCATTTTAACCGCCTGCACCCTACCTGCCAATGACAAGGACACCATGTCCCATCTCTTGAAATCCTCCTCCATCTGTTCCACCAACCATGTTAAATTAAGCCTATGTAATGTACCCCAATTCTTGGCTATCTGGATCCCCAGGTACCGGAAGTCCCTTGTTACCTTCCTCAACGGTAAATCCTCTATCTCTCTGCTCTGCTCCCCCGGGTGCACCACAAATAACTCACTTTTCCCCATGTTCAGTTTATACCCTGAAAAATCCCCAAACTCCCCAAGTATCCGCATTATCTCTGGCATCCCCTCCGCCGGGTCCGCCACATATAGCAACAAATCGTCCGCATATAGAGATACCCGGTGTTCTTCTCCCCCCCCTAAGTACTCCCCTCCACTTCCTGGAACCCCTCAGTGCCATGGCCAGGGGTTCAATCGCCAGTGCAAACAATAACTGGGACAGAGGACATCCCTGCCTCGTCCCTCTATGGAGCCGAAAATAGTCAGACCCCCGTCCATTCGTGACCACGCTCGCCATCGGGGCCCTATACAGCAACTGTACCCACCTGATATACCCGTCCCCAAAGCCAAATCTCCTCAACACCTCCCACAAATAATCCCACTCCACTCTATCAAATGCTTTCTCGGCATCCATCGCCACCACTATCTCCGCTTCCCCCTCTGGTGGGGGCATCATCATTACCCCTAGCAGCCTCCGTATATTTGTATTTAGCTGTCTCCCCTTCACAAACCCAGTTTGGTCCTCATGGACCACCCCCGGGACACAATCCTCTATCCTCATTGCCATTACCTTGGCCAGGATCTTTGCATCCACATTCAGGAGGGAAATGAGCCTGTATGACCCACATTGCAGCGGGTCTTTTTCCTTCTTTAGGAGGAGCGATATCGTTGCCTCTGACATCGTCGGGGGCAGCTGCCCCCTTTCCCTCGCCTCATTAAAGGTTTTGATGGAAAATCTCAGCAAGTCTGGCAGCATCTGTAGGGAGAGAAAAGAGCTAACGTTTCGTGTCCGATGACCCTTTGTCAAAGCTCCCCGTAAAAAAAACATTGGCTTTTTAGCAGTATTAGTTAAAGGAAGAATCTTAACCAAGCATTGATTAAACCTCTTGACCGTTGGGATTTTAGTCAGGACTTTCGTGCTGCTACACGGATATTTGATTTTTAAATTTTATTTCTGAAGTTTGTGTGTCTGGGAGGTAGAAACCGACAAATGTGTAATCTGCGTTTGGTGTGGTGGGGGGAGATTGTTTTAGAGAAGTGAAAGTAGTTGAACCTGTACAGTGAGAGTGGAAAACAGAAGGCAGTCAATTATGTGTTTCTGATCAGATCCAGAAACATTCGCTCACTTTGTCAAACATCAAGTCCAAAGAAATGGAACTTGATGTAACCCTGGAGACTTTTCCAAATGTGTTCTTGGATTCGCACAAGAACCCGGGCGTTGGCTCATTTTCTTCGTCGTGACTTGTGACCCGTCTAAAGTCTGTGATTCATCTGATTGGAAGATAGATGGATGGAATGCGCAAACTCTCTGGAAGCTTTCGGTGCTCTTGAGTTTATGTCGAAACTCCTGTAACTAAAGGGAGTCAGTTTGCAGTTAACGAGCCCTGATTATACCAGGGGTGTGGAGAGCCCTGAATCATTCTCTCTCCTTCCCTGTGGACTCTTGCACCTCTTAACCCAATGATATTCAAATTCTTTTCACAGTGTCAAAAGCAGAATGATTGCAGGATTTCTGTGGGGACGGCGGTGAACCGAATCTCCCGGATTGCGGGACCAGCATGGCAACATAAGCAACAAAATCTGGAATTCTGCGTTGCAATTCCAAGAGAGTCCTGCAGAATAAAAAAAATGGAATGGGGCCTCTTCAGTCACCATCACACAGCAAATGTGATTACAAGGGATTGCCATCACTTTGCATGTTCCCACGAGGCCCTGTAGTTCTTTACGTTCAGGGAAAAATAGACGACATTGCGGATTGCATTCCCCGAAATAGTTACTGTTAATAAAAACAGAACTGAATTTATTCTTGCATACCATGCCAGTCTACACTTGATGAATTTAGTTCTGTGCCCAGATTTCCGACCTGGGTGCATTTTCTATTAATTCGGGACCGATTAAATAATGGTAGAATTTGTTCTGTGATTTTACACTTGTGCTCAAAACAAACTTGGTTCTTGGTTGTCCCAGAGTGTGGGTGTATGTTTATTTGCATTGCAAACCTGTTGGCGGATACCAAGGCAACGTGTGCCTTGAGGGGCAGCAAGATCAGGAAGAGCAGATCTGTGCCATGAGCTCATCCAATTACTGGCCTTCCTCAAAATAACTTGGGTAGACGGGCGGCTGGTTGGGCTCCAGGTGCGTTACAACCCAGCTCCTGCCCCCGAGGCTCAAGTCGCCTTAGGGTCCGCCAACAGGTTTGCAACGCAGATAACTGTATGTCCGGGCATTGGCGTAACCGTATGTCCGGGCATTGGCGTAACCATATACCCGGGCATTGGCGTAACTGAGAGAGAGTTGTTCCAAAATGTCGAACCACTGGGCCCCTCTGGAACGTTCAAAGGGGCGGCGGTCCCCATTAATCGGGTCCACTGTTTTGTGGTTGTTGAAGGGGTCGGTCATTCTTTGTCTGTGGGCTAAGATGCTGAACGGCAGACGGCGTTTTGGTCATGGCGGGGGCGGCTACAAAGTCTCCACAATCCCAAAATCAGGCCGTGCTCTCCAACAGGAGTGACTGGTTCGCTATCTACCTGGGATTTGTCCCTCACCGAAAGAATAAAATGGAGTTCTTACAGTGCAGAAGGAGGCCATTTGGCCCATCGAGTCTGCACCTACCCTCTGAAAGAGCACCCTAACTAGACCCACTCTCCCGCCCTTTCTGCGTGACCCCACCCTAACCATGCTCATCTTTGGACTGTGGGAGGAAACCAGAGCACTGGGAGGAACCCCACGCAGACCCGGGGAGAAGGTGCAAACTTCACACAGACAGGCACCCCGAGGTCGGAATTGAACCCGGGTGCCTGGCACTGTGAGGAAGCCGTGCTAACCACTGTGCCGTCCCAGGGCAAGCAAAGCCAGTATCTTTCGCCACTAGCTGGGAACAGTCCACTCTACACAGACTGGGAATGGGCTGAGGAATTCAATGCACAGTCCCACAGCGCACAGTTATTCAGCCATTGACCTAGCTAACTGAGTACTGCACTGTGTAGAATGAGACGCTATACCCAGCATCCTATCTGCACTGTGCCTTAGGTGAGCGCAAAAGATCCCATGATGGTATCAAAGAAAGGCAGCGGAGCTCTCCCCACTGCCCTGGCCAATTTTTATCGCTCAGCCGACATCACTAAAGACAGAGTGTATCTGGTCACCTGCATTCGTTTATTTGAGGGATCGTGCTGTGCACAAATTACCACTTCCTACATTACAAGGGTGGCCAGGCTTAATTTAGCTGTAAAGTCCTTTGAAGATGCCCAGAGGCTATGGCAGGCACCATAGGAGGCAATAAAGAAGGCAGAGGGTATGTTGGCCTTCATAGTGAGAGGATTCGAGTACAGGAGCAGGGATGTTTACTACAATTGTATAGGGCATTAGTGAGGCCACACCTGGAATATTGTGGGCCGTTTTGGTCTCTTTATCTGAGGAAGGATGTTCTTGCTCTAGAGGGAGTGCAGCGAAGGTTCACCAGGCTGATTCCTGCGTCGGTTAGGATCGTATTTGTGGAGTTCAGAAGAATGAGGGGGGATAACATAGAAACCTATAAAATCCTAACACGACTGGACATGGTAGATGCAAGAAGGATATTCCTGATAGTGAAGGTGTCCAGAACCAGGGGTCACAGTCTGAGGATACGGGGTAGACAATGTAGGACTGGGATGAGGAGAAATGTCTTCACCCAAAGAGTGGTGAGTCTGGAATTTACTGCCACAAAAAGTAGTTGAGGCCAAAACCCTGTTATCAAGAAGAATTTAGATAGAGCACTTGGGGAGAATGGGAGCAAAGATTATGGGAGGGGGGAAGGCAGGATTAGGCTGGTGAGTTGGATGATCAGCCATGATCTTAATGAATGATGGAGCAGGCTCGAAGGGCCGAATGGCCTCCTGCTCCTATTTTCCTTATTTCTATATGAATGTAAGCCCTTCAATCAAGGGCTCAATGGATTTAAAAGGCACCGTGTGACCACCTGTCTTCTGGGCGAATGGCTGGGGAGTGACTGATATAACAAACAATGTAGGGGAAAGAAAGATTTCTGAACAACACGCGACTGAAACAAAAATGCTGGAAGCAGGCAAACATCTGTGGAGACAACAGAGGAGTCACTGGCCAGTGTAAGGATTTGGCGGTCTTGCACCTCTTCAAGGCAGGAGTTTCCTTGGCAGCAAAGCTTCGTTGTGAATCAATTTTGTTGAACGGGTTAATTAAACTGTAGGTGATGTGTTATGCTTCTTCATGTAGCATAAGCTGCTTCCTTGATGTACACTCTGGCAAAGGAAGGTTCAGACTTGGAGATAGGTTTAACACATTTATTGAACCGTTAACAATTCCCCTACTTGAGTTCGACTCTCCTGCTGATCTTACTATAGTAACTCAGTCTAACTAACCAGTCTGCTCTAATCCATGCGGTGGGTGTGATGCTCTGATCTGCCCCTGTCTCTCCGAGTGTCGCCTGTGGAAAAGAGAAAGAGCATGTGTGCCCTGTCCTTTTATATGGGTAGTCCCCTTGTGGTAGTGTCACGTCTGGGTGTGGCTTGACTACCCATTGGTCGTGTCCTATCTTACTGACCTATTGGTTGAATGTCTGTGTGTCATGATGTCTCTGGTGCTCCCTCTAGTGTTTATTTAGTTCTACTGTATCTACATTAACCCCTTGTGTATCTACAGTGATGCATATCACCACAGTCGGTAGACCTGGATGCTAATTTCGATTTTAACGTGGGTTATGCTACCCATGACCAGATCTGGATAGCAGAGCATGCAAATCGTTATCTATTTTTGCGTATTCTTTATTTTGGAGGGGGGGTTGGCGGTTGGCGGTGCAGACGGTATTAAAGGTCTCCACGCACTCCCCAGATGGTTTCTCCCTCCCGAGACACATGCTAACCAAATTTGAAACCTTTCCCTTTTCCCAAAAAGCGTTCCCAAGTCCTGCCGCACGGTTGCCAGTGTACAAATCTGGGCGAAGAGTCTTGCACCCCTTTCAGTAATTCAGTCGTTCAATAATATTTCTTGCAGGATAAGCAGAACCCTGCCCCCCCCCCCCCCCCCCCCCCCCCAATCGCCTACCGTCCCTGCACCAGCTGAACAACAAGAGTGCCAAATGGAGCCACAGTTGTCAGCAGCGTGTGATGGCTTGGTTTGGCGAGGGGCACGCCGACTATTCCTGCCAGTCAGTAAATTCTGAATTGGCGCCAATGTAAGTGGTCCCTGTGGCATCGTGTCCAGCAGTGAACTCGGAATGAAGTCTCGCTCATGACTTTGTTCCTGTAATTGCTGAGCTGCCCCTCCTGCAGCTGGTGTATCTTCCTCGGCCCGCACCCCCGCACCATGCCTGACTCATTTGGATTATTTTGTAAAAATGGTCAGCCTCAGCTTGGCGGAGTTTGGTGGTTCTCCTGTCTCTACGTCAGTCGGCTTCAGGGATTCAGTGGGCCCAGCAATAGTCGCCAACCTGCATTGCACGTAATCCTGGAGCCCTTCTCACCACGACCTTGCACTCTGTAACATCCCCAATGCTGTTTAGCACAGGGCTAAATCGCTGGCTTTGAAAGCAGGCCAGCAGCACTGTTCGATTCCCGTAACAGCCTCCCCGAACAGGCGCTGGAATGTGGCGACTAGGGGCCTTTCACAGTAACTTCATTTGAAGCCTACTTGTGACAATAAGCGATTTTCATTTTCATTTCATTTCATTTTTCAATGCGCATCCACCTAACACGTCCACCTCATGCACCAATTGGATAGCAAACTGACTCTTAATTATTTGATTGGCTGATTCTTGAGTGTTAAGGTATTTTTTAACTTAATTGTTAAGATACGACGGCACGGTGGCGCAGTGGTTAGCACTACTGCCTCACGGCGCCGAGGACCCGGATTCGATCCCGGCCCTGGGTCACTGTCCGTGTGGAGTTTGCACATTCTCCTTTTTCTTATAAATTTAGAGTACCCAATTCTTTTTTTTATATACAATTAAGGGGCAATTTAGCATGTTCAATCCACCTACCTTGCACATCTTTGGGTTGTGGGGGTGAAACCCACGCAAACACGGGGAGAATCCAGAGCCGGGATCGAACCTGGGACCTCGGCGCCGTGAGGCAGCAGTGTTAACCCACTGAGCCGCCGTGCTGCCCTACTGCATTGAAACTTCTCTGAAGCGACACTGGGACACCGCAGTATAATCCACCAACCTCGGTTGAGGGCATTCTGTGATCCCAGTAACGCACGTTTGATTCTGCTGCCCTGATTTGTGGCTGAAAAAGTCTGTGCGCTGGATCCAAGGCGGCGTAATCGTGTCTTGTGTTTTGTATCCTGCTTAGTTGCCACTATCAGGCAACACATGTTGATCAGTGGATTGCGGAATCTCTGGTTGTGTGGCCCTGACTCTGTTCACGGGCAAGTGGATGATAAAGCTTTACAGGTTACTGCAACTCGAGGGAGAAAGGCAAAGATGATCTCCCAGCGATGCTGCACCCCTGTGTATGGTGGGGACTAACTATGTAATTGACTGCACTCCGTCCCATCCCCTACATGAAAAGCAGATTCTAATCAGTGATTTGGTTATGTAAATACTCTCTCCTCTGTTCCTATGGTTACCAGGAGCTGACTGACTTATCCCCATAATTTCTCAGAGCATTGTACAAATAATGAACGTGCGCTTGGTAACTGTTTGCAACCAAAACTCACATTGCTAAAAAAATGCTGACTTAGCTAACTATAACTGAATCTTTTGTTCCTTTAAGCTTCTGCCAAGTCAGCCTAAATGGATTTCACCCCAAGGCCTGAAAAGAAGTGGCTAGTGAGGTCGTTGAAGTGGCTAGTGAGGTCGTTGATGTGGCTAGTGAGGTCGTTGATGTGGCTAGTGAGGTCGTTGATGTGGCTAGTGAGGTCGTTGATGCGTTGGTTTTAATTTTCCAAAATTCACTCAATTCGGGGAAGGCCCCATTCGATTGGATGATAGCAAATGTAACTCCTTTATTCAAAAAGGAAAGGGGAGAGAAAGCAGCAAACGTGGGGGACAATCTGCCACAGAGGGAATGCTAGAAGCTCTTATTAAAACTCTACAGCAGGGCACCTGAATGAGTTCAAGGTAATCAGGCGAAGGCAACATGGTTTTGTGAAAGGCAAATCACATTTAACCAATTTATTTGTGCTCTTTGAAGAAACAACAGTTGCTGCGGATAAAGGGGAAACGGTGGAGCTGCCAAATGGGGTATAATCATAGAACTTACAGTGCAGAAGGAGGCCAAAAATGTGTGGTTCTTCATTTGAAATGAAAATGAAAATGGAATGAAATGAAATGGCAGGTCGATATAAAATAGAGGCAGAGGAATCTGGGTGTCCTAGTGCATGAATCATAAAAGGTTAGTAGGCAGGTGCAGCAAGTAATTGAGCATGGAGGAAATGCTTCAGTTATACGGGGCATTGGTGAGAGCACATCTGGAGAACGGTGTACAGTATTGGTCCCCTTATTTAAGGAAGAATGTAAATGCATTGGAAACAACTGGGAGACGGATTATTTGATTAATGGAATGTGCAGGTTGTCTTCTGAGGAAAGGCTGGCTGCGCTGGCTAGAGTTTAGAAGACTTGATTGAAACACCCAAGGTCAGGAGGGGATTTGACAGGGTGCATGTGGAAAGGATGTTTCCTCTTGTGGGAGAATCTAGATCTCTGGGGGTGACTGATTTAAAATAAGAGGTTGGCCATTTTGGAGAGAGCTGAGAATGAGGGTTGAGAGAGTTTGGGACTCTCTTCCTCAAAAGGCTGTTGAGGCAGAGTCCTTGAATGAGAGGGTGATTGTTATCAGGAGTTAGCAGCGATGATCTAATTGAATGGTGGAGCACGCCCGAGTGGCTTCTTCATTCGTATGTCCGTATTTGGAGTGGATAGGTGAGGGACGAGCTTGTTTTCGAGGAGGAGTTTGTGATGTTGCGTAATAGCACTGGCCAAGACTGCCCGATATAGGCACAGGTAGTGGGGCGATGGTGGCTGAGAGGTAATGTCACTGAGCTTGGAAATCCTGAAGCCCCAGGCTAATGGTCTGAGGACTCTGGTTCAGGTCCCATCACGGCAGCTGGTGGCATTTAAACTCAATTAATAAAATCTGGGGCGGCACGGTGGCCTAGTGGTTAACACAGCTGCCTCACGGCGGTGAGGTCCCAGGTTCGATCCCGGCTCTGGGTCACTGTCCGTGTGGAGTTTGCACATTCTCCCCGTGTCTGCGTGGGTCTCACCCCCACAACCCAAAAGATGTGCAGGGTAGGTGGATTGGCCGTGCTAAATTGCCCCTTAATTGGAAAAAATAATTGGGTACTCTAAATTTAAAAAAAAAAATTAATACAATCTGGAATATTAAAGCTAGTCTCGGTAATGGTGACCGTGGCAAATTAACATCGGAAAAACCCTACTGCTTCACCAATGCCATTTAGGGACCTGTACCTGTTCTGACCCCACGCCAATATAGTTGAGTCTTGACGGCCCTCTGTAATGGCCGAGCAAGCCACCCAGTTCAAGGGCAATTAGGGATGGGCAATAAATGCTGACCTTCCCAGTGACACCCACGTCCCACTAAAGATTAAGAAAAAAATTTGGTGCGATTTAGAAGGGGACGGTACGGTGGCTCAGTGGTTAGCACTGCTGCCTCACGGCACCGAGAACACTGGTTCGATCCCGGCTCTGGGTCACTGTCCGTGTGGAGTTTGCACATTCTCCCCGTGTCTGCGTGTGTCTCACCCCCACAACCCAAAGATGAGCAGGGTAGGTGGATTGGCAACGCTAAATTGCCCCTTAATTGGAAAAAAGAATTGGATACTCTAAATGTATTTTTCTTCAAATAAAAGGAGTTAGAAATGTTATTTAAGCTCGCACGCTGAGCTCCTGAATACAAACATCCCAAATCGAAAAGAAAAATATTTGCAATTTGTAAAACGACATATCCCAAATATCTCTCTGTGCTTTGCAGCCAGTTAAAAGACTCGGAGTGCAACGAGTGCTGTACAGACAAATCTGAAGGGGTAGAAGTGATCAGGAGGAACAGGAAGGGAACATCTTTGTGTTGTATTTTGTGACATTACTGTATCTATTGTGAAAATATCAATGTGCTGCAATTATTAGATTGAGTCACAATCCACGTGAATTTTTTACAACCGTTACACACTGTACCTTGGAACGGAAACTGCAGTACACGTGAAGGGTGTGATTTATAAATATTTAGTTTTATTTAATCTATTTCTAGTTAAACTCTACTCCCAATGGCCCTTTTCCAGGTTTTTCCACCTTCTGATCTCTATATTTTAAGGAAGCTCCCATCTCTTTTTCTACCATAGCTCGACCGTCTACCTCGATGAATTCTTACGGCGAATTACACTACCACTTGTTTTCCCTCCTCTCGCTGAAGAATGGCGCCTGTGTGCCCCTTTCCCTTTTACCTTGAGGTGCCACTGAAGATGGGATCTGCAGTGCAATGGAGAGAACACAACCCCCATCTAGCATTCTGGCACAATTTTGGAGTCCCGTTTTTCTCTCATCGTCGCCACTCTTACAATGCGACCTTCCTTCAGTGCAAACCTCAAGAAGGTCCTGGAAATTCAGTTGCCCTCAGGAATAATGGTCACAAAGTAAAGATAACCATGTGCTCAATAATCAACAAGCTCATCGTGGTATCGATCTGCTCCAGTGCAGGGCCATTGGCCTCTATGCCCTGCAGTCTCCTGCTCTTCTCTTAAGTTGCTCTAAAGTTACCATCAATTTTCAACTCCCAATGAGCAATATAAATAGGGAAGAGAATGCATCAGGGATTTCCTGTTGGCTTCCTCGTGCGCTCTGAGGTAGTACACATCCTCTTCCTGAAGGATGCCTCCACCTTTCCACTACATTGTCCCTCTACAGAAATGTAGCGAATTGGAGCAGCCATCCGGTCCATTAAACCTGCTTCGCCATTCAATGTGAACACGGCTGATCCACTACCTCAGCACCATACACCCGCTCTCTCCCCACACCCCTTGATGCCTTTATTGTCTAGAAATCTTATTTTTTTTCCTGAAATACAGTCAATGACTTGGCCTCCACAGCACTCCGTGGTAGAGAATTAATTCCACAGGTTCACCACCCTCTTGAGTGAAGAAATAAATCATCACCTTGGCGCTAAATGGCCCGCCCTGTCTACGGAAACCATGACCCCTTGTTCTAGACCCCCCCCCCCCCCCCCTCCCCTCCCCCAGTCAGAGGAAACAACATTCCTGTATCCAGTCTGTGCAGCCCTGCCAGAATTTTATACATTTCCGTGAGATCCCCTCTCATTCTACCAAACTCCAGTGAGTACGGGCCCAGTCGACGCAATCTCTCCTCATATGGAAATCAAAGCCCTTGCCCCATCACCACCCAAAATTTGCTGGTAATGCCGTTGACCATGGCTCCTAACTCTGAGAATGGCACCCTTAACCGGGCCTGGGGGAACTTGCAATGGGGAAGGGACAAGTGCCTCCTGAGATCTCAAATGACAGTATTGGCAGTGTATGACTTTGCGCAACAGATGCACCCAGCGCTCTGTTAATGTTGAACAATTTGATAATTTGTAGTTTCCTCTCTCATGTTGAGTTGACTAAATTAACTCCGGGTTTACGTCAAACCCCGGACGTTGGTTTTGGTGGAGGACTTAATCTCAGCTGGCACTAGTGCCGAAGGAGCGATGCGCTGTTCGGGCGATGCCAACTTTCAGATGAGAGAGCTGAATGTGCAAGATTCCATGGCACTATTTTGAAGAAAAATGAAGACAGATTTGCATTCACGCGATGTCTCTCAGAACCACGGGATATCCAAAAGCCAAAGAAGCATTTTTTAAAAAAAAATGTGTAGTAAGGGTTGTAATGTAGGAAACGTGACAGCCAATTTGCGCACAGCGAGCTCCAGCAGAGAGCAGTGTGACCTTGACCAGATAATCTGTGCCTGTGATGTTGAATTTAGGGACAAATATTGGCCAGGACACCAGACACAACTCAATCGAGTGCAGAGATCTCGAAGGGTTAGAAGGCTGAAGGAGGTTACGGGGATAGGGAAGGGTATAGCCATGGAAGGATTTGAACAGAATGATGAGAATTCATTTTTAAAAACTTGAGGTGTTGCTGATCCAGGGACCAATGTAGGTCAGCCAACGCAGGTCAGTGAAGACTCTGTAACTGCAGGTGAAATGGAATGAGCTGTCACAGGGCAAGTACAGGACTGGAACAGGCCATTCAGCTCGAGGTTTTGGTGCTTGTTTTTGTTCAAATACTTTGCGACCCCGTGGGCAGCTGAGCTGGAGCCAGGGTCAGCTGGATAGTAGGAACCTGTGGATCTAGGAAGGCACTGACGTTAGTGGGAAAGGCAAAGGGCTCTTCTCTGTCATATGTGTTATGTCTTGTCTGGCTTGCTATACTTTGAAAGCCAATACCCAACGAACAATATCACTAAAAGAGAGAATGCATCAGGGATTTCCTGTTGTCTTCTTTGTCTGCTCCGAGGTAATATGCATCCTCTTCCTGAAGGAGCCGCCACCTTTACACTACATTGTCCCTCTATAGAAACATAGAGAATCGGAGCAGCCATTCGGTCCATTAAACCTGCTCCGCCATTCAACGTGGTGAATGTCCTGATTTGATCTTGAAAGGTACCAGCGCCCTAAACATAATTTGGAGTTGGGTGGGTTTGTTGGACGATTTAAGCCTGGACATCTGCAGGAGACATTACCATTGGATAGAGAAATTGAGGAGTGCACCAAACCCGTTGCTACTCTTGGCCAGCACTGAGCTGATTGGCTCGTGGTACAAGGGCACGACCTTGGAACTGGACTCTTTTGCCCAGTTTGGAACTGACATGCAGAACGGAGAAGGGAACGACCAAACCTGGGATGAGGGGAGAATCAGGGAGGCGATTTGCGATGATTTTCCTTTGAAACCTTCCGCTGTCGACCATTCCTGCGTGGCTCCCAGCAGTTGAAGCGCCGTCCTCCATTTGCGCGATGTTTGAAGGGAGTCATCATCTCCCATGGCCACACTTTGCCTGCACCAGAGGCTGATTCGAGTTCCGCGCGATACTCTGATCTTGTCCCACGTGCCGTGCCAAAGATGGAGTCGCGTAGTGTAAGGTCGTCATAATTTGCTGTTTTTATTCTGCGTGGAGAGTGTGGTTGCTGCATTCTGCACCTGGCTCCATCTCGTATTGTGATACCAAAGCCAATGTTTGATGATTACAAACAGCTGGTGCAGCAATTTTCAATCGGGTGTCTGTCCGTACCTGTGCGTTACAGGCACATCAAGTATTTTGTTGGCAAATTCATTTCGGAAGATATGACATTTGTCATTTTTTAATTGGGGTGGAAGAAATATTGACTGCCTCGTTACAAAGGAGCCTTCTGTTTGGATCGTTGCTCCCAAGTCTGTCTCATCTGTTCAGTCTCGAGTCTTTCAGTCTCGCAGCAGAATTTCAGTCATATATAAGTGTAATCGTTTTTTTTCGATTATTCCAATTTCCTCCTTTTTTTACCCAATGTGCCGTAAATAAAGTGTAAAAAGTTCCGCTCAAACCATGAAGGTGAAGATGAATGAGCACATAAGGGAGAAAAGAATAGTAGGATTTGTTGATTGGGGGGGGGGGGGGGGGGGGGGTGGCTGGTGGCGGTGGTGATGTTGGCGGGGGGCGGGGGGGGGGGGGGGGGGGGGGGGAGACGATGCTATTCTCATGAAAAATCTCTTTTTTTCCAGAAAATATTTTATTGAGGCTTTTAGAATTTTAACAATTTTCAACGTCAAATTTCAACAAAAACATCAACGCAACATTATAACCAACAACCCCCCCCCCCCCCCCGAGCATTAATCCCAGCCAGCATGGCTTACACAAACATTGCCACCTTCCCCAGCCACCTCACCGTTGGTTCTACTGCCCTTACTCATCTCTCTCACTCAGGTACAATCGTGGAACTACCGGATTGCATGAAGGCTCGGCTGCCTCACTGCGTCCTCCAGGCGCGGGATCCTGCCGTCCTTCCCTGGCCTGGCCACATCACTGAAACAGGCCAGTCGGCTTGACGTGTTCCGGCTGTTACGTTAGGCCAGTGCGCGCAGCCACTTTGCGCGCAGCAGAGAAGGAGGCCGATGCTGAATTACATGGCGAATATCTAAAAGTATACATCATCCCTCCGTGCTTTTGCCACCCCCGCTTGACACAGATGGTTTTGAGGGAGGCCCGAGATTGGACGGGGGTGGGGGGGGGGGGGGGCGGGGGTGGTCGGGTCAGCTACTCCACGACCATCAGATGGCCTAGGTTCATCTTTGGGATTCCTCTTCCTGACACGGCTCCAGGGCCATCAGAAAACGTGACTAAATGTGTTCCTGAAGGTTTTGTCACATGAATTGCCGCAAGGCTGCAGCTGTGCGGCCCAACACATCCAGTTTGGATTTGGATTTGTTTATTGTCACGTGTACCGAGGTACAGTGAAAAGTATTTTTCTGCGAGCGGCTCAAACAGACCATTTAGTACATGAAAATAAAAGAAAATACATAATAGGGCAACACAAGGTACACAATGTAAATACATAGACGTCGGCATCGGGTGAAGCATACAGGGGTGTAGTGTTAATCAGGTCAGTCCGTAAGAGGGTCGTTTAGGAGTCTGGTAACAGCGGGGAAGAAGCTGTTTTTGAATCTGTTTGTGCGTGTTCTCAGACTTTTGTATCTCCTGCCCAATGGAAGAAGTTTGAAGAGTGAATAAGCAGGGTGGGAGGGGTCTTTGATTATGCTGCCCGCTTTCCCCGGGTAGCGGGAGGTGTAGATGGAGTCAATGGATGTGGATGACATAAAATCATAGAATTTACAGTGCAGAAGAGGCCATCCGGCCCATAGAGTCCGCACTGGCCCTTCGAAAGAGCACCGTACTTAAGCCCACGCCTCCACTGCATCCCCGTAACTCAGTAACCCCACCTAAACTAAGGGCAATTTATCATGGCCAATCCACCTAGCCACATCTTTGGACTGTGGGAGGAAACCGGAGCACCCGGAGGAAACCCACGAAGACACTGGGAGAACGTGCAGGCTCCGCACAGAGAGTGACCCAAGCCGGGAATCGAACCTGGGACCCTGGAGCTGTGAAGCAACAGTGTTAACCACTGTGCTACCGTCCTACACCAGTTGGAAAACAAAATGATACTTTTACCCAACTGGATGACGCTTGATTTCAAACAGCCCCCCCCCCCCCCCCCCCCCCCCCCCCCCCCCCATTTTCAGTGTCTCTATCCGGTAAAGAGTAAATGACGAAGTAAACCACAATCTTTTTAATGTCCCGATGATTTTTCTCCGGGCTGCATGACGCAAGCTCCTGGAGATTGATTCCAGGCCAACGCCTGAGGACTGCCGCCCATATTCGGCTCCCAAACTCTCAGGCAACCGAACGAGTTGTGGCTCCCGGCAATAGCCGGCCTCAAATCAAATGCCATTGTTTTGTGGTCCAGAACCATTAATGTGCCAATACCTGTGCTAACAACACAGTTTCGGCTTTAAACGTCCTTTTCACACCATTTAACTTAAAACGAGGAGAGGAGGAAATAAAAGTGCATTGAGAGTTTCATAAAGAATTGATGGAAACTGAATATTGATGAGTCCGTACCAGGCATTCTAGTGGAAATCATTATTCAATTCTGCATCAAAAATTAGGCTCTTGAATTTGATGACCTTGTATTAAGCAGCATGTCTCCCTGCACTTAAGACACCCCATTATGTTCGCATGTGCTGTGTGCACTGGAGCAAAAAAATCAATGGACTTTTGGCTGGGTTTAGTCAGGGGTTTGCTGCCAACATCCTTTGCCTGTAGAAATGTAATGAAGTTGGATCTGTGGATCAGTGGACTTGTCTTCAGTGGCAGCTCTTGGAAACTTTCTGATCCCCCCCCCCCCCCAGCAAATCAAGATCAAATTTGTGATGCTGCCGATTTACCTCCACCTTGAGGAAGTGACTTCATGAGTCCCACACTCAAAAAAAAACGTCACAATGCAGATGCCTGGCTTTGATTTTAAAAAATCGCAAGGTGCAGGAGGTTGGATGAATCATTGCAGCAGCGTGTTTGAAACAGTACCTTCGCTCCGTATGGAGCCTCTTGGCTTTGCTTCAGTGATTGAGACATTCCCAGCAGTCAAAGGCACGGTCTGATGTTGCTCAGCATCTTTGTTAGAAAACTCAACGTATCTTTTCTGTTAAACCATCGGCAGCACTGACATTTCGTTTGTAACGTAGCACAGAGGGGATTCTTACCCTTTGACCGCTCCTCTTTCCACATCCCCCCCCCCCCCCCCCGCAGTTGAATCTAACTGAGGGGAAGTGGGCGAAGCCAGGAATTCCTGGTCGCAATTGAGCAAATCCTGTTTTTTGCAACGTTGCCGTAACGATCAACCCGAATGAGTTTTGAAATAGTAGATGTGTCAAGGTCGTGGCTTGCTGGAGCGGTGAAGGATGTGTTTGGAAATTGTTTGATTTCCTTGCTACTAAAGCATACAAATTAGTAGCAGGAGTGGGCTGTTTGCCTCCCTCGAGCCTGCCCCGCCATGCACCAAGATCATGGCTACTCTGATTGTGCTCATTATCCTGCCTGCCCCCAAAACTCTTTGACTCCCTTGGTAGTCAAGAGTCTACTACCTCTGCCTTAAAAATATTCAATGGCCCTGCCTCCACCATTCTCTGGGAAAGGCGAGTTCCGCTCAGTCATGACATATTCCTCTTCATCATGTGGCTTCGCTGGCTGGACCAGCATTACTTGCCCGTCCCTAATTGCCCTTGAAAGTGGTGGTGAGCTACCTACTTGAACCACTGTAGTCCCTGAGGTGTAGGAACATCCACTGTGCTGTTGGGGTGGTTGTGAGGGGAGCTCCAGGATTTTGACCCAGCGACAGTGAAGGAACGGCGATTTATTTCCAAGTCGGGATGGTGAGTGGCTTGGAGGGGAACCTCCAGGTGGTGGTGTTCCCGTATAACTGCGGTACTTTTCTAGATAACAGCAAATTACTGCGGATGCTGGAATATGAAACGAAAGAGAAAATGCTGGAAAATCTCAGCAAGTCTGGCAGCATCTGTAGGGAGAGAAAAGAGCTAACGTTTCGAGTTTGATGACTCTTTGTCAAAGCTTTTCTAGATGGTAGTGGAAGGAGCTGTCTGAGGAACCTTGGTGAGATCTTGTAAATGGTACACATGGCTGCTACTGTGTGTCATTGGTGGAGGGAGGGAATATTTGTGGAAGGGGTGCTAATCTTGCGGTCTGCTTTGTCAGGGACAGTGAAAAACTTCTTGAGTGTTGTTGCCTCATCCAGGGAAGTGGAGAGTATTCCAATTTCAGCCCTGACTTGTGCCTTGTAGACGGTGGACAGGCTTTTGGGGAGTCGGGAGGTGATTACTCACTGCAGGATTCCTAGCCCTTGTCCTGCTCTTTGAGCCACAGTATCTATACGGCTGATCCAGTTGAGTCCTCTAGTTAATGATAATCCCCAAGATGTTGATAGTGGGGGATTCAGTGGTGGTAATGCCATTGACTGTCATGGGGCGATGGTTGGTTTCTCTTATTAGAGATAATCATTGCCTGGCACTTGTGTGGCACAAATGTTACTTGCACTTTGTCAGCCCAAACCTGGATATTGTCTAGGTCTTGCTGCATTTGGACAAGGACTGGTTCATTATCTGAGGAGTCATGAATGGTGCTGAACATTATGCAGTGAACAACCCCACTTCTGATGGAATGAAGGTCATTGATGAAGCAGCTGAAGATGGTTGGGCCTAGGACAGTATGCTGGGGAACTCCTGCAGTGTTGTCCTGGAGCTGAGATGACTGACAACAACCAAACCCCCTCTCTCTCTCTCTCTCTCCTCTTCTTCTCTCTCCTCTTCTTTCTCCCCTCTCTCTCATATTTGTGTCATGAATTCACAACAGCAACGCCGTGTCATTTAGTAAATAGTATTTTGGATACTACCCAGACCCTTGCATGTGCCACACATGCCGTGCACCAAGATAGCTGGCCTGTTGGATTTTCCTGCCTTCATTGATCTCCCTGGGAGGAGGGTGTGAAGCACTGGGGCAGCTTGTCTACTCGACATAAGTGGGGGCCAAACCAAGATAATCGGCTAGGCTTCCTGTCAACCTTTACCGGCGGACAAGCGGTTATACTGCACTCAAGAGTTTTGACACTCCACGTGTAAACTGACCTCAGCGCTATAATGCTGCCTTAAGCAATTAAATAAATATTTTGGTTTATACCATGCCTCACCATGTACCTCACTGCTTTTGAAGTGCAGAGATTATTCAATTGAAGGGACAGAAAACTGTTTACAATTCCCCACCAAAGGGATTGAGGTAAATGACCCGTTGACCAGTGTTGCTAGGGTCTTGTTGGCTTGAGCAAGGAATGTGCTCCTTGAACAGTCGCAAACAGTTTTCACCATTCCCCTCAACTGGCAACGCACGGAGAGAAGGCCCTGATTTACCATCTCACCACTGACCATGTGGTACACGGCCTCTACCCAGTGGAGATTGAAGTTGTGATGATGACTGAAAAGTATTCTGAACACTGGTCATCTCAGTGAGAGGGTTAATGTTTTTTTTTAATTTAAGAGTAGCAATTCATTTTTTCCAATTAAGGGGCAATTTAGCGTGGCCAATCCACCTACCTTGCACATCTTTGGGTTGTGGGGACGAAACCCAGGCAGACATGGGGAGAATGTGCAAACTCCGCACGCACAGTGACCCAGAGCCGGGATCGAACCTGGGTCCTCGGCGCCGTGAGGCAGCAGTGCTAACCACTGAGCCACCATGCTGCCCTGGGTTAATGGTTAAAATTGCTCCCTGTGATCTTCGACGCAGCATGTGTGAATATGGGAAAATGTTTTCTGAGAGATTGCAGTCCCCGGGTCTGGTGTTTTTCAAACTGAGGCGTTTGACACTTTGTGCTAAATTACACTTACCTGACCTAAAGTGACTTTGGATAATGAGCAATTGAGTGTGTTCTTAATGTCATCTAATCTGTCGAGGAGTAATGGAGGCCAATGTTGTATATTCCTCATAAACACTCAACTCCCAATTTTGTTGAGTTATGTAAACCATTGCTGTTCTAGGATGTGGCGCTGTGCAAAATCGCAACTACATTTATCTAATTAACAGCAGTAATTCCTTGTAACATGCTTGAGGACATTGTTGAGATCAGATCAGGTGCTATATAAAGTCTGGTCGTTTTCTTATCTTTTAATGCATTGACCCCGCTCAACACCAGACCTCATCAATAAGTATTTTTCTGGATAAGCTGAGACTTCTTTAGTGAAGCCGAATCGTTATCTGTTGCCCGCAAATGTGTCAAATTTCATTTGATCCTCCTGTTGGAGCCCCCTGGGGACACTTTGCTCCAATAAAGGCTCAACATAAACTGAAGTCGCAAGAGGATTGAGGGCCAGCCCGATGATTATTTTTCTCTGTCTTCGAGAAGTGTTTTACTGAAATACAGGCTGGATGGATAG
This sequence comes from Scyliorhinus torazame, assembly GCF_047496885.1. Lineage (NCBI taxonomy): Eukaryota > Metazoa > Chordata > Chondrichthyes > Carcharhiniformes > Scyliorhinidae > Scyliorhinus > Scyliorhinus torazame. The sequence continues at coordinate 11,183,416 of NC_092734.1, forward strand.
ACAGGTTTATGCTTGTTCTGGTCTTTGTTCTATTTTAGTGAATGGAGCCAACAGTTGATATTTGCCAGGAAGTAGCCAGCAATTTACAATGTGTTTTTTAAAAATTCAATCACGGAATGTGGGCGTTATTGGCTGGGTCAGCATTTATTTCCCATCCCATTTGCCCTTGAACTGAGTGTCTTGCTCGGCCATTCCAGAGGGCAGTTAAGAGTCCACCACAATAATCGACACTGTATTCTGTCATCGTTAGACTTTTAAATCCAGATTTGTATTGAATTCAGATTTTGCCACGTGCCATGGTGGGATTCCAACCCTGGTTCCCAGAGCAATTACTCTGGGTCTATGGATTACTAGTCCAGCGACAATACCACTTGTTAGTTTGAAGGATTTATATTTGTATTGGTAAACACAATTAGGTATGGTTTTAAGTGGGTTTAATGTTTCTGTGCCTGGAAAGGTAAAAAGCTGTAGCAAGATCCATGCTGGGATAAAGGTGTTTGCATGTGCGGGGGTTGGTTTCAATTCCCACTGTGATTTTATTGTGCTTAGAAAGGGTTACGGCATGAGAGTAAATAGAAGTGAGTTGTTGCTTAGCAACAGGAGGCCATTTTCCAGAAGGAAGGCCTTCCTTTGTTCATAGTTTTAACTGGAAGCCAAGGCAGTTGGAAACAGGACCTCAGGGAGGTCTCTCACGTTTGCCAGAAAAGCCATGTTCATGTCTTGCCACGCGAGTTCTTTTCTTCTCTTTGTTACGGGGGGGGCGGGGGGGGGGGTTTGTTTGTAAGGTGGAAAATATTGTTATTGAAAAATTATTAATAAATATATATATTTTTTAAAAAGTTTGCCAGAAAAAAGAATGGACAGAGCAGGAGCTGCAAAGAGGCAAGCTTCCTGAGGGACAAGTTACAATCCAGATCACCAGTCTGATGGAACAATGTCCTCTTGCCTGGGTGAGTGCAGCTCCAACAAACACCTGAGAAGCTTGACAACGTCTAGGACAAAGCAGCTCAGTCGATTGACAATCCACCTACCCTGCACATCTTTGGAGTGTGGGAGGTGAGACCCACGCAGACACGAGGAGAATGTGCAAACCCCACACGGACAGTCACCCGGGGCCGGGATCGAACCTGGGCCCTCGGCGCCGTGAGGCAGCAGTGCTAACCACTGTGCCACCATTCCGCCCTACGTGTTTGTGTATTGAATTATCTCTCCGCTGTCTAATAATAATCTGTATTGTCACAAGTAGGCTTACATTGCAATGTAGTTACTGTGAAAATCCCCTAGTCGCCACATTCCGGCACCTGTTCGGGTACACAGAGGGAGAATTCAGAATGTCCAAATTACCTAACAGCACGTCTTTCGGGACTAGTGGGAGGAAACCGAGGCACCCGGAGAAAACCCACGCAGACACGGGGAGAACATGCAGACTCCGCACAGACAGTGACCCAAGCCGGGAATCGAACCTGGGTTTGTGGCTGAGTAATATGTGCACTCAAAATGTTTTAGGATCAGTGTGGGTCTGCCGGTATCACAGCAACCTTGGGGCAAATAGATTTTGCTGAGCTTTGGTAGAGTGGCATGATTATTGTGAAAATGGGGTAGGCGCGTGCGTGTGTGAACACGGGAGTACATTGCTGTAAATTATCCACAGGTTTCCCTTAGGGTAAAGGAACAGTCATTGCACAGACTGCATCAAGCTCATTGCCTGCAGATTCCACACCCTTTTAACGACTCGGTGAAAAGCAGGCTGGCTAAGACGCGACTTCCTTTGCACCGAATAGGGGATTTCCCCCGTATAGAAAATGGGAGATCACCGTCAACGTGGGATGTTTTTCCCGTTGTCCTTTTCACAGATGCTGCCTGACCTACTGCGTAGTTTCAGTGTTTTATGTTTTTATTTCTGATTTCCAGTGCTTTACCCTGGAAGGTCTTCCCTCTCCTGTGTTTAATGCATTAGAATCAATTAGGCTGTAAGGTGATTGGGGGGGGGGGGGGGGGGGTTGCCCATTCCTGCTGAGCTACGCAGAAACTCATAGTACAGTGAAAAAGAACTCCAAATCAAATTATTCACTGTAGCCTGTGGTTCTGCTGACAACCTCTTTATTTTAGAGTCAGGTCTCCAATCGATGCCTGCCTTAGTAATTGAGTAAGAGAATCCCCAAAGTGTGGAATACCATTAAGAAATCTAATCTTGAGCTGTGTAACCTGCTGGCACTAGTAGGAGAAGCTCGTCCATGAACTGCAGCAGTATTGCTGACGCAGACTGCATTCACCTACTCAAATTCCATTTCTAATTCTCATTTGCTCCCAACTGCTGCAAGTTATTCAGTTCCCCCCCCTCGATTTTCTTTCCATTCCCTTCTATTCGTATCCTAGACTGCCTGGCCATTGCTCTCTGGTGCCTTATGGCAGTGTTATGACTAATTAACGGTACAAAAGCAATCTCTCGCAGGATATGGCATCATTGATAGAGTCCCTCCCATGCTAATCCCAATTGTCAACTTGGATTGTAAATTCAAGACCTAGGGTGGGGTTAGGCCCCGAGACCACCTGACTGGGAGGGTAAAGGTCGACCTTCACCTTCTTCTGCAAACAGCAGCTGATCCTGGAACAATTAGGTTGGAATCTGAGATTGACGGACTGTTGTTATCCAAAGATGTCGAGGAATGAGGGGCAGAGATCAGTCAGGGAATCGAGGGTTACAGGGTGAAGGTGGGAAAGTGGAGTTGAAGATTCTCGCATCCGATCAGTCATGATCTCATTGAATGGCAGAGCAGACTCGATGGGCTGAATGGCCAACTTCTGCTTCTAATTCTTTGGGTCTTAATGATGAGTTGGGGGGGGGGGGGGTCACAGTTCAGCCACAATCTCCTTGAATGGTGGAACCAGCTCAAGACGGTAAATGGCCCCCTCCTGTTCCGATGTACCATGTAACTAAGCTGACACTGAACACAATTCTGATAAATCCCACAAATCAACGCGGATGTTTGATGACTGTCACAATTTTCACTCAAATTAGCTTCAATTTCCAACATGCACTTTCTCATTTCCCCCAACTGCTGTTCTATCAATGACCATCTTCACATCTCTCCCCTGCCCCTCCCGCACTCTAGAAACCTTTCCTTTTACCTGTAAACTTTTGTGATTCATCCCCCCCCCCCCCCCCCAGAACCTGCTGCTCCCCCCCCCCCCCACCCCCCCCCCCCCCCCCCCCCCCACACTCCATGTCTGCAGACCTTTTCTCCCAATATCCTACGATGTCACCTGACGAGTGCCAGTTGAGCGGCAGGGTAGCACAGTGATTAGAACTGTTGCTTCACAGCGCCAGGGACCCCGGTTCGATTCCCAGCTTGGGTCACTATCTGTGCGGAGTCTGCATGTTCTCCCCCGTGTCTGCGTGGGTTTCCTCCGGGCGCTCCGGTTTCCTCCCACAAGTCCCGAAAGACGTGCTTGTTAGGTGAATTGGACATTCTGAATTCTTCCTCAATGTACCCGGATAGGTGCCGGAATGTGGCGACTGGGGGATTTTCACAGTAACTTCATTACAGTGATAATGTAATCCTACTTGTGACATAAATAAAGATTATTATTTTCTAATTTAAGTTCCCTTTTGTTGCCATCTTTCCTATCCCATCTTTCCCATCCAAAGCAACCTACCATTGAATGTGGCCAGAACTCTGACCTTCCTGTGCTGTTCCTGATGTTTGTCCGTCTTCACCTCCAAACAAATGCTGGACCTTCATCTACGCTGCAATTTGTGGAATCTTGCTGCGTGCAGGATAGTTGACACCTTTGCCGAAGTATAGTAATTAATTTGACGCACTTTCACACGTTTGAACCACGCAAATAGGGTGTTTGTTTCCATTAGCACTTCCCTATGGCCTACCTGGGATTGGGAAGGGGGGGGGGGTGGATTGCAGCAGGTGGGCCCATGGCGGTAACGGTCTGAAGATGCCGATTTTGGAATTCTCGGGCTGTGCCACTTTGTCGCTGGTGGCTTGTTTGAAGGGTCCGTGTAAAACGGGAACGGAAACACTGCCCATCAGTAACACTACGGTCAGAATCCTGCGAGTGATCCTGTGGTTTCAACAACTCTTGGCGCCCGCCGACTATTACCGAACCCTCGGGGCCTCCCAATTGCTCTAATCCTCTTTAATAAAACATGCGATTAGGGAGCGAACAACAGAACGAGGCCATCTCTTTCAGGCTTTCAATTCCCAGGGTTTGTTTTAGTAATCCAGTGTTAAATCTCTCGAGTCGGGCTACCCTTTTGAAAATTTTCAGCAACGTTAAATCGACCTACAACAGAGCGTTTGTTATGTTTGATACCCGTGCTTATAGAGCACAAAGAAGGTGAAATGAAACCAGCTCGACGCTCAGAGAGTTGATGGGCACCGCTTCTCGACAGGAGTCCATGCGTTGAGTCACCAAACCAGGCTCTTTAACTTATCCCTTGAACCCGCTTCTTCTATTGCAGAACGAAAGAGAGAAAAAAATGCCAAAGCTTAACCAGTCATGTCGGCAAAATGTTTTTTGTCCGATTAAAAGGGTTGTGGATGAAGACCCAGGCGCTTGTTTCAGACTTCAGGACAGACCCAGCTTATCACCCTGTCAGCTCTCCTTATTAATGATCGGTCAGGCAGAGATTGGCAGGAGGGCTGCATTGGCAGGAGGGCTGCATGCATTGTCTTTCTCAGCTCTCCCAAGTGTCACGCCGTCTTCAGCTGCTCACACACTGAATGTATCGCACAAGGTAGCTGTCAGATAGCCATTCTATATACTGGAGCTGTCGAGGTTAAAACAAGAGGGGCCTGCCCTTCAGTGAATGGCGTTCAACTTAAAAGATGCAAAGAGGGCGGCACGGCAGCACAGCGGTTAGCACTGTGGCTTCACAGCTCCAGGGTCCCAGGTTTGATTCGCGGCTTGGGTCACTGTGCGGAGTCTGCACGTTCTCCCCGTGTCTGCGTGGGTTTTTTCCGGGTGCTCTCACAGTCCACAAAGATGTGCAGGTTAGGTCGATTGGCTATGCTAAATTGTCCTTGGTGTACAAAAAGAGGTTAGGTGGGGTTACTGGGTTATGGGGATCGGGTGGAAGCGTGGGCTTAAGTAGGATGCTCTTTCCAAGGGCCAAACACGATGGTTCGAATGGTCTCCTTCTGCACTGTAAATTCTATGATTCTAAGTGCCACAATTATTCTCTGTCGTAAGATAGAGGGGATCAGTTTTCCATAGAATCCCCCACGGTGCAGAAGGAGGCCATTTGGCCCATCGGGTCTGCACCAACCCTCTGAAAGAGCACCCTTCCCAGGCCCACTCCCCCACCCTATCCCACCTAACCTGCACATCTTGGGACACTGGGGGGGCAATTTTAGCATGGCCAATCCGCCTAACCTGCGCATCTTTGGACTGCAAGCGGAAACCGGAGCACCCGGAGGAAACCTACGCAGATGCAGGGAAAACGTGGAAATTCCACACAGGCAGTTACTCAAGACCGGAATTGAACCCGGAATTGAAACTCTGGTACGTTGGCCATTGAAGCTGAGTTGACGTTAAAATATTTGAAGCGGAGTTGAAAAGGGAAAATGTGGCAGCAAAGTGACATCTGGCCAGATCCTATCAACAGTGACCTCCCTGCAGTGGATCAGGCTGTGTTGTACAGATGTGAACAGCTGGAGGATTATAGGACATGAGCAGGCTTTGCGTTTTCTAGGTTGTGGGCCTTCTGCTGACTGTAGTTAGTGAAACAGGCATTAGTCCATAATCAGCTGGGATTAGGAGAGTTGCTGTCAATAGTGGAATTGATAAATTGAGAAGGTGAAATAAATCTGCCCGGAGCGAGAGCTGTTGTGGTTTTATTGAAATGAATATGCCAAGTTCAGAGCGAGAGAGCGTTTGGCAGTTTCAAGCAGCACTTCAGATCGTAACACATTCTCGAAGACCCGTTTTGTGCCAACCGGGTTGAGATTGTGACCGGCTCGGAACCAAGATATTCTTTCATTGAAGATTAATCCCACCTCTTGTCCGTGTGCGAAAACAATATCATTGAAACGCAGTGACTGCTTGGCAGTCAAATGTGGCAGCTGTTATGTGCCCCTGAATATTTGACGGCAGCAGTGTGGAGGCTGCCAACACTAATTCTGGAGGTTCCAGTCATGCTTTTAAATGCTCGAGTTACTCTGAACACGCCCTGCAGCAGAGGAATTGGGAGCAGGGAGTACGCCATTCAGCCCCTCGAGTCAGCTCCGCCAGTCAATAAGATCATGGCTGATCTGATTGTGGCCTCAACTCACCCACTGCCCCCCCCCCCACTTCCCCCTTTCCAAATAACTCCCCTGTAGATCAAAAATCTCTCTAACTCAACGTATTCAACGAACCAGCCTCCACTGCTCTCTGGGGATTCCACAGAGTAAGGACCCTCTGAGAAAAGATTTCTCCTCACTCCGACCTTAAATGGAAGACCCCGACAGGGATTGCAAAAAGTTAGCAGACAGGTGCAGCAAGCAAAGAGTAAGACAAGTTGGCCTTTATTGCAAGGCCATTGGAGTACAGGCTTTTGGTGAAACCCCATCTAGAGTACTTGTGTCCAGCTTTGGTCTCCACATTTGATGAAGGATGTACTTGCATTGGAGGCAGTACATCAAAAGTTCACTAAATTGATCCCTGGGAGGACGAGGTTGTCCTGCGGTGAGAGAACAAAGAACAATACAGCTCAGGAACAGGCCCTTCGGCCCTCCATGCCTGATCCGGTCATGATACCATTAGGGGCTGTTTAGCACAGGGCTAAATCGCTGGCTTTGAAAGCAGACCAAGGTAGGCCAGCAGCACTGTTCAATTCCCGTAACAGCCTCCCCGAACAGGCGCCGGAATGTGGTGACTAGGGGCTTTTCACAGTAACTTCATTTGAAGCCTACTTGTGACAATAAGCGTTTTTCATTTCATTTTTCATACCAACCTTTGCCAAAACCCTCAGCACTACCTTGTGCCGTATCCCTCTATACCCATCTTATCCATGTGTTTGGCAAGATGCCTTTTGAACGCCATTAACGTATCTACTTCCACAACCGCTCCTGGCGACGCGTTTCAGGCACTCACCACCCTCTGTGTAAAAATGTGCACATCTCCTCTAAACCTTGCCCCACAGACCTTAAACCTATGCCCCCTGGTGACTGACCCCTCCACCCTGGGAAAGAGTGCCTGCCCATCCATTTTATCCATGCCCCTCATAATCTTGTAGACCTCTAACAGGTCACTCCTCAACCTCCGTCTCTCTAATAAAAACAGTCCGAATCTATTCAGCCTCTCCACATAGCTAACACCCTCCAGACCAGGCAACATCCTGGTAAACCTCCTCTGTACCCTCTCCATAGCCTCCAAATCCTTCTGTTAGTGTGACAACCAGAATTGTGCACAATATTCCAAGTGTGGCCTTACCAAGATTCTATACACTGTAGCATGACTTGCCATTTTTTATACTCCATGTCCCATCCAATGAAGGCAGGCATTCCGTATGCTTTCTTGACTACCTTGTCCACTTGTGTTGCCACCTTCAAAGATCTGTGGACATGCATGCCCAAGTCTCCCTGACTTTCTATATTCCTAAGAGTTTTGCCATTTAATAATAATAATCTTTATTGTCACAAGTAGGCTTACATTGACACTGCAATGAAGTTACAATGAAAATCCCCTAGTTGCCACATTCCGGTGCATGTTCGGATACACAGAGGGAGAATTCAGAATATCCAATTCACCTAACAGCAATTCTTTCAGGACATGTGGGAGGAAACCGGAGCACCCGGAGGAAACCCATACAGACACTGGGAGAACGTGCAGACTCTGCACAGACAGTGACCCAAGCGGGAATCGAACCTGGGACCCTGGTGCTGTGAAGCAACAGTACTAAACACTGTGCCACCGTATTTCCCCTATGTTAGACCTACCAAAATGCATTACCTCACATTTGTCCGGATTAAACTCCATTTGCCATTTCTCTGCCCAAGTCTCCAACCTAACTATGTCCTGCTGTATCCTCTGACAATCCTCAACACTATCGGCCACTCCACCAACCTTGGTGTCACCCGCGAACGTATTAGACCAGAGACTGAGTAACCCGAGTTTAAAATCCTTGGAGTTGAGACGAATGAGAGGCGATCTCATCGAAAGTTACAGGATTCTGCAGAGGCTCGAAAGGGTGGACGCTGGGAGATTGTTTCCGCTGGTCGGGGAATCTAAAACGCTGGGGGTGGGGGGGGGGGGGGGGGGGCAATCTCAGCGTAAAGGGGCCGATCATTGAAGACTGTGACGAGGAGGAATTTCTTCACTCAAAAGGGTTGTGAATCTTTGGGGACTCTCCGCTCCAGAGGGTTGTGGAGAGACTCCCTTGTTGAATATATTGAAAGCTGGGATAAATAGATGTTTGATCTCTTAGGAATTAGAGCATTTGTGGAGAGCGAGACAAATAAATGGAGTTAAAGGCCAAGGTCAGCCATGATCATATTGAATGGCGGAGCAGGCCCGATGGGTCATGTAGCCTACGCCTACTTATGCTCTTTAATGTCTCGTCTGAAGAATGAACACCCATGCCTCCTAGAGACCCCACTCCCCAATGCCACATTAAAGTGCCAGCCTGGATCACACGTTCAAGTCCTGATCAGCAGTTTTAAACCATCAATCCCTGATCGAAAGGAGAGCTGCCAATCAAAAGATGCAGTAAACAGACTAATAACCTTACAGCAGAACACAGGCCCGCACTTCACTGCACACACTAAATCTATCATGTGCAGACAAAAAACTCTGAGCCCCTGTCACATGAGGTAGCAGAACATCAAGCATCCATGGGCTGTGGAATATGTTCAAACAACGTTATGTAAAAAGATAGTTGAAAAGGCACTTTCTCTTTGACCGTGAAGTTTTAATTTCTACAGCCTGCCAATTAGTGACTTGTTGATGGATAGGTTGGGGACTGTCTGCCATTTTAACAATCAGAAATTTGCCAGGTTGCAATATCATTAGTTTTAATATTGCCGTTCCATGGCATCTGGGGTAGGGGATGCGGAATGGGAAGGGAGTTAGGACAGTTTCATCCAGTTAAACAGTAATGACTGAAGAGTGGGAAAATGTCTAATTGAGAGTCTAAGTGATTCAATTCCGACTTCATGATCAGGCAGTGTTATTCACTCGCGTTACCAATCGTCTGTCCGCCTACTAGCCTGTTGTTACTGTTCAGCTTGCTGTTCGCCGCTTCCCAAATAAATTTTAAACACGTTCAATTCAATTGAGTAGGAGGCGCAGCATTGCATTGTTAAAAATAAATTCATCCCTGTGTTCTGATTAGCATAGTTGAGGAATCCTTCCTCCATGATATCGCACCAAAAGCACGGATGTACAGGGCGTGTGACATCATGTACGCGCTGGGTACGTGACCTGCACTCTGGCACCGTTTCTGGCCAGTAGACTGCATCGTTCACATTTAAAAGCTGGTTGTGGAAATCATTCGCAAAAAGCCGGTCGCGGCCGCTGGCGCTTCTCCCGTGATCGGGAACGCTGTGACCGATTGCTCCGTGACACCGGGCCACGAGTCACGACCCAAAGTTTGACAAACCCTGTTCCTGATTTCCCCCACGATGGGATATATCCTCTCCGCATTCCCCCCTCACAAGTTTCAATAAAATCACTCAATCTTCTCAACCTCAATGAGTATAGGCCCAACATGCTCCCCCTGGAATCAACCGAATTAATCTTCTTTGAAATGCCTCTGATGCAAGAACCTTTCCCTTCTTAAGCAAGTTAACCAAAACTGCCCTGTACAGTTGTAACAAGACTTTGCTACATTTACGCTTGATTGTTTAGCATGTATTGATTGACACTTTACAGGTGGTGCAATAACCAGGCAGCAAAGATTGACGTTGGAGCTCAGTGGGAGCCAGACTCCACTTGTCAAAGTTACCAGTTTAAGGCTCTCAGCTGGCCATCCGAAATCCAAGATAAATGTGAAAACCAGTGCATTGTTTTCTTGGCGGTAACGGAACGTTATGATTCCATTCAGGATGTAGAAGGAAACCCAATGCATTTGCTACTTGACACGTACGTCTTGGTAGCTGGCAGTTTATTTGCTGGGACGGGGATGGGGACGGGGGGCGGGGGGGGGGGGGTCTTGGAGAGTTCTGCATTTGTGACGGATACGCCTCAGTCAACATTTAACGCTTGCCATTCATTTCGGAGTTCAAAGGGAGAGGATGGATGGGGGGGCGGGGGGGGGGGGGGGTGGTTAGTGCTATCGAGCTAATAAACCCACCCTGGAAGGGAACTTGCTATTGTCCGTCACCCAAAAGACAATGGAACAGGTGGCACAAAATATCTCAAATGGAACATGAGGAGGATGTTAATTTTCGGAACAATTGTCAAAACCTCTCTTTGCGGCAGAGTTGCTACTTTGAAGAATTTACATAAAATAATTTGATTCTACGATGCAGTTGGCCAGATTCACTAGTATTAAATGGAAGATGTCACAATTGTAGAATTTTATCACTCGGGATTGTTACGGCACCCTGGGCGAGTGTGCAGTCAATTCCAGCCCCACGGGCCCCAGAGTCACAACACAGGTAAAGTAACCAATAATTCTCCTTGAAAGTAGCCAAGGTCTTTGGCCCTTGGCTGCCCAATAATTACAGTCACCAGGTGTGTAAGTTTAAACACAATTACTGTCTATTGTGACGAGAACTATCATGGTAAAATGCAATAAATACAACTAGTTAGTTATCACTAACCCATGACTCCCACATTAATTGCCCCAGCCTCTATCCACGCATATGATAGACAAACACAAGAGGGGGGGAAAGGGTGAAAGAAATAATGAGAATGAAAATCGAATGAGTCTTTGCTTCAGATGGTGGTTCTTTAGCACATTTGCTTCACAGCACACTGCTTTAGAGCCGGTAATGGTCGTCTTTGTAGAGTCATGCATTCGGGGAGCCTGTAGTTGAGAAAATGCAGTACTCACAGGCAGCAGGCTTTCTGGAGAGACACTTTATTTCTCATCAAACTGGGCCTTCAGCTCGACATTCGCATTCAGGCCTCTTATCTTTCTGCTTTCGCCGTTTAGGAGAGACAGTCGGTCAGTTCTGGACTTGGCCAGTTTAGAAGCACAGCCTTTCTGGAGAAACAACTGAGAGGAGAGAGAGTGGGTCCTCTCTCTCTGAGCTGGCAGGAGTCAAACCGAAACCAAAATGGAACCTCAGGACGCCTAAAACATCCCGGTGGAATATGACCCAATCACCGCCGGTTACCAGGCAGAGCTCAGCCTTTTGCACAAATTAATTGGCCACCGGTCAAATCCATCAAACCGAGTCCCAGCCAATCTCCGTTATTGATGCTGGTCAGTTTACAGCTCCAGTTTGAACCAGCACAGCGAACTCCCCTGCGGCTTAAATCCTCTGCGTGAATTGAAGGCATAGGTTGCCTTAAAGACATATGCCCGTAAATCATCCGTGGATCAAAAATGTAACGACATAAACAAAAGAAAGTGGAAATAAGGGGATAAACAGGAAGGACCCTTATATAGCCAGCTTTCTTATTTACTCGTTCATGGGTTGTGAACGCCACTAGCTGGGCCAGCATTTATTGCCCATCTCTAATTGCCCTTGAGGAGGGCAGTTCTGGCCCATCAATCCTGTGCCAACATGCCTGCAAGTGATACCCCTGCCCTTTTCTCTTTAAAATGTATCCACAAATATTTATGCGTTGCCCTTTCACAGTGTAGTTTTTATTAAAGCTAGAACAGGGTCTGGGGTGTTGACCAATGCTGCATTGTCATCGCAGGCGTGGATTGATTTAAGAGGTGCCGCACTGTGCTTGATTGCAATATTGATTGAAGTCATTATCTGAGCCCTCTGCAGATCCATGCAGCGTGACTGGTTCAGGAAGGCCCAGCGCACAAACATTCAAGTTTAAATGTAGCGGAGCAATTGATTGGACGAGGGGAAAGGGGGTGTTTGAGAGCTTCAGCAGGAAATGCGATTTATTCTTCCATACATTGAGGTTCAGGTACAAGATGCTGGAGGGGGCCAATCAGCAATAAGCACATCAATGACATTAAACCATGTGACTTTTATTTTTAAAAAACACACATGCATGAAATTGTGCCATGATTTGTAAGATTGCTATCTTTGTTTTAAATGTGGCAATGTTACCCATTAACCCAGGGCAGCATGGTGGTGCAGTGGTTAGCACTGCTGCCTCACAGTGCTGAGGACCTGGGTTCAATCCCGGTCCCGGGACACTGTCCGTGTGGCGTTTGCACATTCTCCCCGTATCTGCGTGGGTCTCATCCCCACAACCCAAAGATGTGCAGGGTAGGTGGAATGGCCACGCTAAAGTGCTGCCCTTTAAAGTTGGTATCATGACTGGTGCAGGCTTGGAGGGCCGAAGGGCCTGTTCCTGTGCTGTATTGTTCCTCGTTCTTTGTTCAGTGGGTTCTGCAACCCCTACAGGAGATTGAAGCCAAAGTTTTCAGAAATGGATGCAAATTACTACTTCAGCTCAAGAAATTCCCAAACCTCCATGTGTCTCACTCCTTGTCAACACCGATCCAAAACAGTATCCCTTCATTTTCTGTCTTTCGGTCTGTTTGTGTCTCTCCCTTTCTCTGTCTGTCTGTCTCTCTATCCCTTGCTCTCTCTGTGTCTCTGTCTCTCTGTGTCTCTGTCTCTCTCCTTCTGTCTCTCTCTCTCTGTCTCCCTCTGTCTGTCTCTCTCTGTCTGTCTCCCTCTGTCTGTCTGTCTCTGTCTGTCTGTCTCTGTCTGTCTGTCTCTGTCTGTCTGTCTCTGTCTGTCTGTCTCTGTTTCTCTCTCTGTCCCGCTCTCTCTCTTTCTGTCTCCGCCCCCCCTCTCTTTCTGTCACCTTCTCTGTCCCTCTCTCTTTGTCACCCCTTCTCTCTGTCAACCACCTCCCTCTCTATCTCTCTTTGTCACCCTTTCTGTCTCTCTCGCTGTCTCTCTCCCTCTCTCTCTCTCTAGATCTCTGTTTCTCTCTATTTCTCTCTGTCACCCTCCTCTCTCACTCTGTCACCCCCTCTCCCTCTCACCCTCTCTCCTCTCTCTCTCTCTCTCTGTCCCTGTCTCTGTGGGTGTCTCTCTCTGTCTTATCTTCCTGACTCTCTCTCTCTCTCTCTCTGTCTTTCTCTCTCTCTTCCTCTGTCACTCTCTCTGTTTCTGTCTTTCTCTGTTTCTGTCCCTCTCTCTGTTTCCGTCCCTCTCCCTCTCTCTCGCTCCCTCTCTCTCGGGACGTTTCTGTAGTAAACCTCGATGTCAGAAAGACATGGTGAACAGGGTGCCAGTTTTCCAAAATGGAAAGTTGTCTACAAATCGGGAATAAGACTCCAGCTGAAGCCAGGTCTATTTTCCCCTGAGTCTATAACTACAATGAGAGGAAAATTGGAGGTTGTTTGAAACAAAAATAATTTAAATGATTAAATAGTACCTCTGCTGGCAGTAGAGGAAGGAGATTGAGGGCTGCTTCCCCTGTTGAAAGGCCCTGTTCCTCTGTTATCTATAACAGCAGCTCGCCACAAGACTGATTTTGGAATTAATACACGAGCAAAGTTGTTATTTGTAGTCAATTGAAAAACAGGCATTCAAACAGGGATTGGTGGGAGATCAATTCTTTTTTTTCCCTAAATTTAGAGTACCCAATTATGTTTTCTCCAATTAAGGGGCAATTTAGCGTAGCCAATCCACCTACCCTGCACACCTTTGGGTTGCGGGGCTGAGACGCACGCAGACACGGGGAGAATGTGCAAACTCCACATGGACAGGGGGCCGGGATTCGAACCCGGGTCCTCGGCGCCGCAGTCCCAGTGCTAACCACTGCTCCACATGCCGCCCTGATAGGAGATGATTTCGAATGGATTGCTGTATTAATGGCCTATCCCAGGGCGCATATATGTTTGGATGCTGGGGGTGGGAGGGGGGAGACTGTCAGAAAGGTTGAGGGGCATGGGAAATGGGGTACATCATAGAATCATAGAATTTACAGTGCAGAAGGAGGCCATTCGGCCCATCGAGTCTGCACCGGCCCTTAGAAAGAGCACCCTGCCTAAGCCCACACCTCCACCCTATCCCCGTAACCTCACCTAACCTTTTTTGAACATTTGGGACAATTTAGAACATAGAACAGTACAGCACAGTACAGGCCCTTCAGCCCACGATGTTGTGCCGACCATTTATCCTAATCTAAGATCAACCTAACCTACATCCCTTCAATTTACTGCTGTCCATGTGCCTGTCTAAGAGTCGCTTAAATGTCCCTAATGACTCTGACTCCACCACCTCTGCTGGCAGTGCATTCCACACACCCACCACTCTCTGTGTAAAGAACCGACCTCTGACATCTCCCCTATACCTTCCTCCAATCACCTTAAAATTATGTCCCCTCGTGACAGCCATTTCCACCCTGGGGAAAAGTCTCTGGCTATCCACTCTATCCATGCCTCTCATCACCTTGTACACCTCTATCAAGTCACCTCTCTGCCTTCTTCGCTCCAGTGAGAAAAGCCCTAGCTCCCTCAACCTTTCTTCATAAGACATGCCCTCCTGTCCAGGCAGCATCCTGGTAAATCTCTTCTGTACCCGCTCTCAAGCATCTACATCCTTCCTGTAATGAGGCAACCAGAACTGGACCCAATATTCCAAGTGTGGTCTAACTAGGGTTTTATAAAGCTGCGGCAAAACCTCACGGCTCTTAAACTCAATCGCCCTGTTAATGAGTTTAGCATAGCCAATCCACCTAACTTGCACATCTTTGGACTGTGGGAGGAAACCCAAGCCGGGAATCGAACCTGGGACCCTGGAGCTGTGAAACAACTGTGCTAACCACTGCTCCAGTGCCTGCCGTGCCCTGCTCTGCTACTGTGCCTGCTCTGGAAGCCCCTTGTACGTCGCTCAGTAACAGACAGGCAGCTCCAGCAGAGTCCTCCCCACTGGGCCGTTGGGAGGTGGCAGCGGCAATAAAGCACCTCCCCAAAAATAGCATGACCTTTTGCTGCAAGAGGAGCACAAAAAGACTTTGTAAAATATTTATAGCAAATGTGCAGCAAATGTGGATATATTGTTCGGCCACCATGGGAGTGCTTTGTGTGACTTTTCACACGCGTTGTGGGGAAGAATATTGGAGCCATGGTTCAACGTGTAGGCTTGATAGCATGATGCCAGACCTGAGAGGCCATAATGAAGGTTTGAAAGCCAGGGCTGTACTCACTCGGGCAGAGAAGGTTAAGGGGAATCTATTGCAAGCCTTCAAAATTCTGAAAGCATTGGATAGGTTAAATAGAGATCCATGATAATGAATAACGAGGGACGCGAACTCGCAATCAACGTCAGGGGGGCATTTAACAAACCTTTCGTTCGCGTGGTTAGGATTTTCGATGCTGTTGAAGAGGTGTCATGTCACGCCATTTGAAGAGGCGATTAGATAAACACATGAAGGGGCGAAATAATAAAGGCTTCAGAGGAAGACCACAGAAGCAGCATTAGAACACAGAGTTCCAATACATGTTTCGTGTGAGGATGAAATGAAAATGAAAATCGCTTCTTGTCACAAGTAGGCTTCAAATGAAGTTACTGTGAAAAGCCCCTAGTCGCCACGTTCAGGCGCCTGTTCGGGGAGGCTGGTACGGGAATTGAACCGTGTTGCTGGCCTGCTTGGTCTGCTTTCAAAGCCAGCAATTTAGCCCTGTGCTAAACTGTTTGGAATCATCCGTAGCAAAACATTAAATTGTCTCTTGTGTAGTCTTAAAATGGTTACTGCAATTTATTTCAGTCTATCAGGTATAAAATGTGACAATTTTAGGTACCCTGTAAATTAAAGTTGTGTTCCTATAATTGATGAGTGTTTAATTGGAGGGCTCATCGCTCCTTTCACTTCCATTTTTAAATAGCGAGTTAGATGCTGTAACTTTGATTTGGTGGTTTCTTCAAAGGCCCTTTTGATGGTTACATATGACAAAGAATTCCCTTTTGTCCCGTTCTCCGCCATTCCGTTCCATTCAGATCAACGAATCGCAGTTGGCACCCGAGCAGAGGGTTGTGTCCTCCATCCACCCCCAAGCATTGTGGGCAAATGCATCCTTCCGCATCAAGGACCCAAAGCTAATTTACACACAATGCGAGCCAGGTTGGGAGAATCCCCTGCGCTGGGAGATTTTATACACTGGGACGAGGGCCTGATTTAATGTTGACTGGCTGATTTAAAAATAAAAAGACTCGCACTGTACTGGTTCCCTGCAACCTCGGTGAGGTACCTGATGCTATGGAAAGGAAGGGTGAATTTGCATTTGTATACTGCCTTTCATGACCTTGGGGACATTGTAAAGTGCTTTAAACCCAACAATGTACTTTAGAATTTACAGTTTCAATTCAGGGAAACTTTTTTAAAAAATGTATTTTACAAACATGTATCAAAGCAGGTTACAGCCAATAAACACCCCGGGAAACATACTTCCCAACAATCAACTATACAGTCTGCACAGATTTTTCACCCGCCTGCGACAAACAGCTCCTCCAACACGGTCACAAACACTCAACTCGGGCAAACTTGGCAGCTGGTTCACAAATCATCTCCCGCCAACAGTCATGGAGTCACCTAGAGTTTTATAGCACAGAAAGAGGCCCTTCACGCCATCCTATCTGCGTCGGCCTTCAAGCACCTATCCTAATTCCATTTTCCAGCACTTGGCACAGGGCCTTTTGGAGTGGGAGAGACCAGGTCATTGGGTTCAGACTTAAATATTGGCCCAGAAACGAGGGTGAACACGCCTGTTCCCCCCCCTCCTCTTTCTCCCCCCCCCCCCCCCCCCTTCTGTGATTAGAGGCATGGGATCTTTTATGCCCACCTAAGAAGGAAGATGGGGCCTTAGTTTAACATTACATTGGGAGGGAGGGGCACTTCCAACAGTGCAGCACTCCTTCAGTTCTACATGGAAATGTGCTCAAGTGGGGCCGTACCCACAAACCTTGTGATTGGGATGTAAGTGTGGTGCTCACTGGGCCATGGTGAAGGCCAAGTGAGTAGAATACATACTCTGTAACATCTCAGTGAACATCCAATGTTGAGTCGATGCTTAGGTTGGTTAATGCTTTGGACAAGACAGGCCTCGGTATTTGCAGTGCCGTGTGTGTAAACGAATACACCCATTCTCTTTTTGCTTTCATTTTTCCAATTAAGGGGCAATTCAGCCTGGCCAATCCACCTACTGGGTTGTGGGGGTGAGGCCTACACAGACACGGGGAGAATGTGCAAACTCCACACGGACAGTGACCCGGGACCGGGATTGAACCCGGGTCCTCAACGCCGTGAGGCAGCAGTGCTGACCACTGAGCCACCGTGCTGCCTCTGAACACACCCATTCTCAACCAAGAAAGTGCCACCATGTCCTCAACAGGGCCAAGAAACATGTTTGACTCAACGACATGAATGCTTGTAACTTGGAGGAAAGGGTAGAGATTTGAACGAACTGTGAAGTGAATGAACAGTGTGTGTGGTGTTCTATATGTTGCTAAATTTAGGGTGCTTGGCGTAGTGTTCACAAAGACCACCAAATAGCTTTAAATTGAACAAAGCTATAAATTTATTGACACGACTTAAATGGATTTGACACTTACTCCTATATAATACAGAGTTGATAATTAACATACAATCTACAAGCAGCTACTACTAATCTCTAGACTATTACATTAACTATGATCTGCTCTCACTCGCACTATCTTTCCTTCAGTCTGTCTTTAGCTATCTCCTTCACTTCTCTCCCCCACAAGGCTTAGCATCAATGTCTTATATACTTGCAGATCTAGCTCCCTCTCATGGTTGAGTTAGACATTTCATTAACCCTTGCAGTTCTTACATTTATGATGTCACAGTGTGGAAGTGCGTTGTGATTAGACCTAGAACTGTGTGTGGGAGGGGCGTCTCTGGAGTTGCGTTACATCACTGGTAGGTGGTCTTTGTTCACAGATAATCGCAGATTGCAGTCTTTCATCATGCAATGATTGCCATGTTGGCAGGCACCAATCTGTTACCCTAAAGGCAGTGCTTTACTCCAGCTTCCTGTAAGTTTGTCTTTGGTTTACAAAATCTAATTCCTGCAATCACCCATGATTCTGGGGCCAATTAGACTTTAATTGCTGCTGGTGAGTAAAATGTGAAAGTTGGTATGTGTTTATAAATGAGTGCTCACTGGTCTCTTAATCACCCTCATTGTAAACTTTACAGATTGGTAACTATTGATTTGTTTTGGGGTAAAATGCTTAGTTGCTAATTGGTTAGTTTCACACTGATTTTGATAAGTTGCAGAGTTCTCAAACTGTAATTTGTGTTTTATGAGCACGCGATATGAGTAAATGAATCTTAATTATTAGTGTATTGACCCTTTCCTGAGATAGGTCGACCAGTAAAGTGAGATAAACTGCAAATTCACAGCCATTCCCTTGTTAATGCACTACTCGAAGATCTCACATTGTTGCCTATAGGGAGTTGAGATCAGGTGAGTGAAGCAGGGTTAAGGAGACTAGGGGCTAACCAGGGTGCACAGGTGTAAGTCCGTCCCCATTTCAATCTTTCACTCTAACCCTAGGGCTGATGGATCAGATATTGCAGTGCTGGCTGTGGATAGAGTCTAGACTTTTGCATTAATATCCGTTTTGGAGTTAGTGTGCCTGAACTGACATGCTCCAGAGGTTTTTAATAGGTAATCTCTGTGATTTCAATCTTGTGTACATTCTGTTTTGTTGACTTTATTCTTCTGTTCCGCAAACTGTTGTCACTTGTTAATTTGAATCACACTCTATGATTGTTGATTAATGGGGGATTAGTAATCTTTGCTTTCCTCCGTTCCTGAAGGGAGTAAATATACTTTGGAGTGCCTGCACCGAATGGCTACAGTGAAACACAATGGGCTGAGGCAGTGTTTCATGACCCCGTGCTTCTGGGATGGCCTAGCTGGGAACCCAGGCCATCGTTGGCAGGAAGGCACATCCATTCTTTCTGGTGAAAGAACTCCGTGCATTGGGCACTGGCACAGCGTGCCGTTTATTTTTTTAAAAATTAGTGTCCCCGATTCATATTTTTTTTTCAATTAAGGGGCAATTTAGCGTGGCCAATCGACCTAGCTTGCATATCTTTTGGGTTGTGGGGGCGAAACCCACGCAAACACGGGGAGAATGTGCAAACTCCACACGGACAGTGACCCATAGCCGGGATCAAACCTGGGACCTCGGCACCGTGAGGCTGCAGGGCTAACCCACTGCGCCACCACCGTGCTGCCCCAGCATGCTGTTGATATGTGGCAAGTTTTACTATAAGTGATGATTTTTTAATAATAATAATCTTTATTGTCACAAGTAGGCTTTGTTATGGGCCAGGGTTTAGAGAACCCCAAAGTGTATCATGGAGTTCACCTGACCCACAACCTTTAATAGATTGTGGTATGGGGAGCACACGGCCCACTCTACAGGTGTGGGACAGCAGGAATAGAAAAGTATTTTTTTAAAGCAAAACAATGTTTATTCTATGAACTCAAGTTAACCATTTTAAAACATACAGTGAACATCTTAGCAACCATCAATTCAAATACAACCCCCAAAGAATACAACACTAAGTAATCCTTAATAACTTCCCAAACAACATCCAGAAGACAGACGAAACACCTTTTAACAGAAGCACATCAGGTTTACATTCACTACTGAGAACATTTATAATTCTGAATTCACCAAATGATCAAGAGATAGTCTTTTCATGGCAGAGGGAACAACAGTACAGCTGCTTGGTCCGGCTTCCAACACACTGAAAAACGAAATTAAAAAAAACACAGACACACCCAAACTTTTCTCAAAGTGAAACTAAAAAGCAGAGCCAGAGCTCAGCTCCACCCACACTCTGACATCACTGCAGTAACATGAGCAGCCAAACATTTCTTAAAGTGACATTATTCATGACAGTTTACATTGCAATGAGGTTACTGTGAAAAGCCCCTAGTCGCCACACTCCGGCGCCTGTTCGGGTACACAGAGGGAGAATTCAGAATGTCCAGTTCACCTAACAGCACGTCTTTCGGGACTTGTGGGAGGAAACCGGAGCACCCGGAGGAAACCCACGCAGACACGGGGAGAAGGTGCAGACTCCGCACAGACAAGCCGGGAATCGAACCTGGGACCCTGGAGCTGTGAAGCCACAGTGCTAGCCACTGTGCTACCGTGCTGCCCTGTACCGTGATTGAGATAGAGGCTGGCATCACTTAAACTTAAGAATTCTGAAAGAATAAATAGAAGGCGCCACGTGATGTGAACACGAGCGCAGCTGTGTTTTCTCGAGCTCTGGCTCTGCCAATCATGTCATCCTTTATTTTATCCTTGTGCACATTTCAGATTTGTTGTTTTTTTGGGGGGGATGTGTATCTTGCATTCTGTCCCTGACGGATTCTGGTTGGTGTATTGTGAAGACGAGCCAAGATAAATATTGGAGGATTCTTGTTTGACCGTGGTAGCTGGAGTGGGGCCCAGCTCACAGTGGTGGTGTTGCTGGTGAGCAGGCCTTCGCCGTGGCAGTGCTGTGTGCATCGGAATGATGGCCGCCGTTGAGAATGTTGTTCTGGGTGAAGGTCTCGGCTCCGAGGTGCAGGTCTTTGGAGCTTGTTTTGAGGAATTGCGAGGTGTCTTTGGGGGGAATGATGGTTGCGCAAGAGAGAGCTCTGTCATTCGAAAGAACACTTTCTCTCATAGGGGTCTGCCTTTGAGTCGCTGAGATCCTGCTGTATGGCGTGCCGTTTTTCCTGACGGGTTCAGGAGGTAGGGGGCAGACAAGGGCTGTCTGTGAACCCGAGTGAGTTTGAAAATTGGCTGCCATGCTTTAGTCATGTTGATCTGGAGGCTGGGTATACCAGGTTCGACGGAGCACAATCCATTCGATCTTCGTTCATTGGTCTCCTCGAGGGAAGCTGAGGAGTGTTCGATAATCCTGTTAGCACCAATGCTCTTGTGTTGGATTGGGAAGAGGTGATGGCAAAAACACAACTGATTGGGCAAAGGCCAGAATGTCCATGGGAGCTGCTGGAGTTGTTTGTGTTTTCTGTTGTCAAACCAATGCCCTTTGTTTTCGGATCGGAGTATCGTGTGACTGTAATGTTAGTGTTACCAGTGGAAACAAATCCACTGTTGATGTACGGCCTCAGTAACCTATGGACTCCGACACTTGGCTTTTGGCCAGATTGTCGAACGAATTACATTTGTCAGATTATTTTAGAAAACAGCCTAATTTATAATGACTTCTTCATATCTTTGTTGGCGTTAAGTTGCTTGGTAGAAGGGCAGCAGGGTGGCAGAGTGGGTTAGCCCTGCAGCTCACGGCGCCGAGGTCCCGGGTTCGATCCCGGCTCTGGGTCACTGTCCGTGTGGAGTTTGCACGTTCTCCCCGTGTGTGCGTGGGTTTCGCCCCACAACCCAAAGATGTGCAGGTTAGGTGGATTGGCCACGCTAAATTGCCTCTTAATTGGAAAAAATTAATTGGTACTCTAAATTTATTTTGAAAAAGGTTGCTTGGTAGGACGATACAGCAAACAATGGGATTCATTTTTTTGTTGTTGTCAGACGTTGAGACAGACGTTTTGGCTGGGATAACCTTCTGCGTTCTCTTTGATTGTAAACCATCTCTTTGATTATAAACGTGGATGTCCAGTTGAACCGTTAATCGATGGGGCTTCCGTTCAATGTCGCATTTTGCAGGGTGACCCTCCCCATACCCCAAACAATGCCGCACGCCCTCAGTACCACACAAATCTAGACACTCCAGAGCAGTACTGAGGAGGGTGCTGCATTGTCAGAGGAATTATGGATGAGAAACTAAACCATGGTTCCCTGCGACCCCTTGGGCGGAGTTGAAAAATCCCATCGCACTGTTGCAAAGACGGGCCAGCGAACTCTCCCTGGAGCTCTGGCCAATAATTCCTCCTCAACCAACCTCCAAGAATAGATTGTTCGGCCATTCCCATGTTTTTTTTAATATAAATTTAGAGTACCCAATTCATTTTTTCCAATTAAGGGGGAATTTAGCGTGGCCAATCCACCTAGCCTGCACATCTTTGGGTTGTGGGGACGAAACCCACGCAGACACTGGGAGAATGTGCAAACTCCGCACGGACGGTGACCCGGGGCCGGGATCGAACCTGGGACCTCGGCGGCGTGAGGCAGCAGTGCTAACCATTGCGTCACATGCTGCCCAGGCCATCCCCATGTTGCCTGTGAGACCCTGCTAGTGTGCAAATGGTCTGAAAAGCATTTGGGGAAATAGCAAGGCTGCGAAAGGTGTTATATAAATGCAATTGTTTAAAAATGCATAAACTATATACTGAGCAATGCACCTTTGGGATCGCCAGGAACTGTGATGGACACTAGTAGTTGGCGTGTGTTGCGACTGGTTATGCATCTGCAGCAAGCAGGTTACAAAATATTTTGGCTGAGTGACATCCTCCTGTTCAGCATCTGTCTGCAGAAAATGACCTCTAGAATTATCGATGGCACAGTTTCAGCTGGAGAATCAAAGGCTGGTAAATGCTGTAAGATGCACTTCACCGGACAGAATGAAAAGGGGGGAAATTGCCAAACCTTTATTCATCTTTGACCCAAGGTCATTGGGAATTCTGTGTGTATACTTGCTAATTCCAACATCTAATAAAGTGCAAACATTCCACCTTGTTGGAATTTCCTTAATCCAGCCCATTACTCCCGTCCAGTTACAAAACTGTGTTGTGCATGATTTGTTTAGAATTGAACATTTGCTGCTAATGATGTGACCACCAGCTCCGAGAGTAACTTTGCATTGCCGGCTCAATAGTCACTGCGCGCAGGGCTGATTAAATCCCTGGTCTTTACTCTGCATTTGTGTGGGTGCATGCAATAAGCTGCTAATACCAGTTAAGGGGCGGCATGGTGGCACAGTGGTTAGCACTGTTTCTTCACAGCGCCAGGGACCCGGGTGCGATTCCCACCTCGGGCAACTGTATGTGCGGAGTCTGCACGTTCTCCCCGTGTCTGCGTGGGTTTCCTCCGGGTGCTCCGGTTTCCTCCCACAGTCCAAAGATGTGCAGGTTAGGTGGATTGGCTATGATCAATTGCCCTTAGTGTCCAGGGATGTGCAAGTTAGATGGGGTTATGGTGATAGGGCGGGCAGTGGGCCTGGGTATGGTGCTCTTCCGGAGGGCCGGCGCAGACTCGAGGGGCCGAATGGCCTCCTCTGGCACTAGGCATTCTATGATTTGAAGGGAGTAAGCAGAAACGTGGCCGATGGAGTGTAATGTGAGGTGGTCCAATTTGACAGGAAGAGTAGCGAAACTGTATATTAGCTGAATGGAGAGCGATCGCAGAACTCTGCGGTAAACAGGAAGCTGGATGTTCTCAGGAATCACAAAAGATTCATGTGCAGACACAGCAGGTGATTAGGAAGGAAAATTGAATGTTACCGTAAAAGGGATCAAGTATAAAAGTAAGGAGGTTTTGCTGCTGTTGTGCAGAATGTGGTGAGACCACAACTGGAATACTATGTAGAGTTTGGGCCTCCTTACTTAAGGATATAATCACATTAGAAGCAGAAGGTTCACTCGACTAATATCTGGAATTAAGGGGTTATCCTATGAGGAAATGTTAGGTTACCTCTGTACCCATTGGAATTTTAAAAAAGAATAAATTTAGAGTACCTAATTCCTTTATTTCCAATTAAGAGGCAATTTAGCGTGGTCAATCCACCTACCCTGCACATCTTTGGGTGGGTGGGGGGAGGGGGGGGTGTGAGGCCCACGCAAACACGGGGAGAACGTGCAAACTCCACGCAGACAGTGACCCGGGACTGGGATCGAACCCGCGTCCTCGGTGCCGTGAGGCAGCAGTGCTAACCACTACGCCACCATGCCACACCCAAACCCATTGGAATTTAGAAGAATGAGAGGTGCTCTTCCTGAAACATGTGACCCTCCGCACGTTCAACGTGGTGGATGCTGAGAACAGGTTTTCTGTTGTGGGAGAGTCTGAAACCGAGAGTCCCCAAGGGTCTCCGGTTTAACACTGAGGCGGGGAGGGGAATGTTTATCTCCGCGGGTCATTAGCCTGTGGAGCTCCCCTCCTCGGAGAGCCGTGGAGGCTGGGTCATTGAATATACTCAAGGCTGAGTTTAGATTTTTCGATCAGCAAGGGAGCCAAAAGGAACAGGGGCCAGACAGGAAGGTGGAGTTGAGGCCACAAACGGATCAGCTAGCTACGGTAGTAGTGAAAGGCGGAGCAAGCCTCGAGGGGCCGAATGGCCTACTCCGGAGCTGCTAATTCGTGTGATCCCCTATGTTCCATGAAGCCGGTGCAGAGGATGTAAAATCAATGTCCAACCAGTTATGTTAAAACCCATCCCCAAATTGTTTCCAGTTCTTATGAGTGGGAGGGGTTAGCATCTGAAAACATTTGTGCATCTCTTGCTGGTTTATTTCTGCTTTGATTATTTTTTTATAAATTTAGCGTACCCAATTAATTTTTTCCAATTAAGGGGCAATTTTAGCGTAGCCGATCCACCTAGCCTGCACATCGGGGCGAAAGCCACGCAGACATATTTCTGCTTTGATTGGTGGGCTGCAGTGGAATCTCTGTGGTATTCCCATTCAGCACGGCGAGGGGCGGGGGGTGGGTTAGCTTACCTTTTGCTTCCTCTCACCTGGCTGCAGTTGATTGTTCGCATGTACCTCGAGCAAAGTGGGGCACTCAGCAGATCACAGTGAGCGAGAGAGGTGTCACAGAGTGCTACGCATTCTATGCACGTAGATCCCTCCTCTCGAGGGAGCCGGGATTCCGAGCTAGTGCTTTTCTCCCTACTTAGCATTCATTGGCAGTTCGCAGAGCAGTGGGGATAACTTGCTTCCGAGAGCATCCAGGCACTCCCTGTGTAACTATGACAATGTTCTCAAGGCTACCTGCAATAACCTTGGCTGCGATCAAAACAGTTGTTGTATAGACTGTGCAGCTAGGTACATCAAAAGAAAAATGCTGTTCAATTTGGTCCGTGCTCCTTTGCGGATTCTTGACCAATGAGCTGTTATTTGGCCATCTCTTACTTTCCCTCTGTGTTGGAATTATCTCAGTTAAGGTCTGCTGTAGCATGCCTCCACTAAGATCTATTTGAAAAGTACATCGCCGGTTCTCCCCTAATGGTTCAGCCGTCAAACATCATGCCCCGGACAGTTTGGAATTCTCTGTCTCACCCCCTCCCTTCAATAGCCACAAAAGCAAGTTTGCTCACCTCCCTGAACTTGCAGGTGGTGTCCATGCCTTTCCGCAGCCCCCGCCCCCAAAAACTTCAGTGCCCCGAGATGCTTGGAAGGTGCCATGTAGGTGTTGCTGGTGGTAAATGTGGAAATTCCGAGCACGCACCGGTCTGATGATGTTTGACTATTGCCTGCCTGCAACAGCAAAATGCTTTTGTGCAAAGCACTTGGTTAATATGCCCATGCAAGGAGCAGTGAATCGTGAGGGGCAAAGCCATTTCTCATTATTTTTGTTGTTGTCAGCTGTTGTACCAGTCGCTGAAGAATCGAGCAGATTGATGGAATGAAAACAGTTTCAGGCTCAGGGTTCCTACTTTATGCTTGATGTGTTTAACCCCTTGTTGGGTAGGGATTGCAGGGAAGAGATCAGTGAAGATGCAGTTGGGTGATCACTCCTGGGGCTCTCGATCTGCTATACCAGGCAGAGGTAAAGGCAGCCTCGAGTGGAGTGGGTGAACAAAGGCTGACCGCGCGACAGGCTTGTATTTATGTGGCCCCTCTCCCTCATGACAACCTGGTGTCCATTACAGCTTCGAAGCACATCTGAATTACAAATACTTTTGTCACGTAGGCAGCAAAGCAGCCAATTTGCGCACAGCAGGATCCCACCAACAGAGATGCGATAATGATCAGATGATCTGTCTCGCCGATGTTGGTCGAGGGATGAATATTGAAGGAGCAACTTTGATTTCTCTAGTGCTCCATCAGACCATGGCAGCCTCTCCTCAAGAGGGGCGATCCACACCGGCGCACGACTGCCTCTGGAATAATGTTTCCTTATCGGGAAAGGTCATTGACATTTCTCTTAGATTTGACACATCATCTTGGCGATCAACCTGTTTCACGGTTCGAGGTGCTTCTGAAGCTGAGTCACTGTTGCATTGGTCAACATCGCAGCCAGGCAGCACAGTGGCACAGTGGTTAGCCCTGCTGTCTCACAGCGCCGAGGCCCCAGGTTCGAGCCCGGCTCTGGGTCACTGTCCGTGTGGAGTTTGCATATTCTCCCCGTGTTTGTGGGGGTTTCGCCCCCGCAATCCAAAGATGTGCAGGCTAGGTGGATTGGCCACGCTAAATTGCCCCTCAATTGGAAAAGAATAATGGGGTACTCTAAATTCATAAGAAGAAAAAATATTACAGCCAATTTATGCACAGCAAGATTCCAGTAGACAGCAGTATAATGGGTCAGTTTATGTAATGTGGTGTTGTTTGGGAGGGGGACTGTTGGCCTAGACACCAGGAGAACTCCCTCCACCTCTTCTAGTAGTGTCACTAAAGGATTTACCAGAAAATGTATCATCCTAAAAGGCCAGTTGACTCAAAGGCACAAAAGAGGGTTGTCATAGAATTTACAGTGCAGAAGGAGGCCATTCGGCCCATCGAGTCTGCACCAGCCCTTGGAAAGAGCACCCTACCCAAGCCCACACCTCCACCTGATCCCCATAACCCAATCTAACCTTTTTGGACACTAAGGGCAATTTAGCTTGGCCAATACCCCCCCCCCCCCCCCAACCAAACAGCCCAGCTCTGGGTCCCTTGTCGGACCACATCACAAAGCAGTGTGTTAAAAGTGTTGTGAATGTTAAATGCAGCTATTGGGTGAATTTGAAAATTGAATTCTTGAACTATGACGTGTCTCGTCCTTGGGGGTTCCTGGGCATCTCTCGTGCTGTGTTACTCCAGGAGGGGTGAGCACGCGAGGCAGAATGTCATGCTAGGCTCGGCTGGCTCACTCTGCAGAACAGAAGGGGTTAAAAAGAAAAGGCTAATCCAGGGATCCCACCACAGCTGTAGACCAGCCAGGTGAACCTACCTGGGAGTTGCACATTTGGATTGGAGCAGCATGACATGTGCCCAGCGCAGGGGTGGATGTGGGTGTGCGAGATTAAGCTCTCTCAAACCCCATAGTGGATCAGCCCAGAGAGGGAGAAGTTAAGTTGACCGTTGTGGATTTGGAGCTTTCCTCTCTCTTTAGCTGATGTTGGAATCCCTGTGTTTGAAAGCATGAGCAGTTGACCTGCCTTCTGTCCAGCATGCTGTGTGGGACATGTCCTGGCTTCATCACTTGTGTTCGGTCTGCATTGCAGTATAGGGAGGCTTAATTATTGTATGTGGGGTGTTACAGCACAAGCTGTGCACCAACCGTATGCTGCAGCATTATTTCGACACTTGCATTCACGTCATGTGGGTCTTTTATAATCTTTATTGTCACAAGTAGGCTTACATTAACACTGCAATGAAGATGCTATGAAAATCCCCTAATTGCCACACTATGGCGCCTGTTCGGGTACACTGAGGGAGAAGTCGGAATGTCCAATTCACCTAACAAGCACGTCTTTTGGACTTGTGGGAGGAAACCCGAGCACCCGGAGGAAACCCACGCCGACACGGGGAGACTCCGCACAGACAGTGGCCCAAGCCGGGAATCGAACCTGGGCCCCTGGAGCTGTGAAGCAACAGTGCTAACTACTGTGCTACCCTGCCGCCCACACTGGACTCATGAGGTTAATTTTAGTGCAGGTCTGTATGAAGCTATCCCACTTTATACCTGGGGGGGGGGGGGGGGGGGGGGGGGGTGCGTGAGACACAAAGAGCACACTGTATAGTGATATCTCTCCTCCTCTTAAGTCACCCTTGAAAGCATTATACTTTGAGCAATGTATCGCTTCCGAGGAGTATGTGGTACGAGTCTTCTTCGATTGACTTGCCTGGAGCCTTGCACCTGAACTCTGTGCATCCCCCTCAGTCACAATGCCGGAGTAACAGCCCAAATAGTATGCTCCAGCCGTGGAATGAAGCTAAAATACACAACCTTCAGACCCAAAGGAAAAGCACTCTTAACCGAGGCAAGCTCGATGATCATCCAGGAAAACATGGAGTGCTGACCTGAAAATAGTTTTAACTCGTGTTCAGTAAGCTGATACTTCAATCTGTATGTTATCTATATATTTTTTAATTCAATTTCTCTGGTGTGTAATACTAACACAGAGGAAGAGGGGAACAGGAGTAGGCCATTTGGCCCCTTGAACTTGGTCCCCCATTTAACTAGATCATGGCTGACCTTCTACCTCAACACCATCTTCCCAGACTATCCTTTGATGTCATTGGCATCTAGAAGTCTAATAATAATCGCTTATTGTCACAAGTAGGCTTCAATGAAGTTACTGTGAAAAGCCCCTAGTCGCCACATTCCGGCGCCTGTTCGGGGAGGCCGGTACAGGAATTGAACCCGCGCTGCTGGCCCTGTTCTGCATTACAAGCCAGCTGTTTAGCCCACTGTGCTAAACCAGCCCCAGAGGTCTATTGACCTCTGCTTGGAGCATACCCGATGGCTGAGCGGAGCCCGCACAGCCCTCTGGGCAGGAGAATTCCCAAGATACATCACTCTCTGACTAAATAAATTCCTCATCACCTCGGTCTTATTCTGAGACGGTGTCCCCTGGTTCCACAACCCCCCCTCCCTTCCAGCCGTGGGAACATCTACCCAGTCAGGCCTTGTGAGAATTTTGTATGTTTCAATGTGGTCCCCTCCCATTCTTCTCGGACAATCCTGCCACTCCAGGAATCAGTCTGTGAACCTTTTTGTTGCGTCCCCTGTAGGGCAAGCACATCCTCCCTTTAAATGTCCGCTTAGTGTGGAGCAAATGGCCCTTTAATCGTTCAAAAATAGTGCATCTTCTGGAAATCTGAACTAAAATATGTTAGCGATGGAACCCTCAGTAAGCCTTGCAGCCTCTATAGAGAGAGAGTTAGTGTTTTGGTTAAAAAAGGATTACCAAGTATTTCTAACACACAAATAGGCCATTCGACACAACACAGTCCTGCTGGCCTTTATGCTCCACATCAGCCTCTTCTCACTCCTCTTCGTCTAACCCCATCAACATATCGTTCTATTTCTTTCTCCCTCATGCTGCTTTGTTCCCCTGCACTGCATCTTTTTGTTATTCGTCCTTGGGTGTGTGGGCATCACTGGCTAGGCTGGCATTTATTGCCCATCCCTAATTGCCATTAGGAAAGGAGGGGTGAACGGCTGCGGTCCAGGTGTAGGTATGCCCGCAGTGCAGTTAGGGAGGAGGTTCCAGGGTGATGGCCCAGCGGCAGTGAAGGAACGGCGGCTATTCGCCCCAAACCACAACCTTCTGGCTATAATTTCTGCGTTCTAGCCACGCTTCGAGTAAAGACCAACACAAGGGTGAATTTCCTCCGAGGGTGGTGAATCTGCGGAACTCTTTACCGCAGAGAGCTGTAGAGACTGGGACGTTCAGTATGTTCAAGGCTGAGATAGATAGAATTTTAACCAGCAAAGGAACCAAAGGGTTAGGGGGAGAAGGTGGGAAAGTGGAGGTGAGAATTATAATATCAGACCAATCATGAGCTCATTAAATAGCAGAGCAGACTCGATGGGCTGAATGGTCTACTTCTGCTCCTCTGTATTATGGTCTAAAGCCATTTCCTCTGAATTCCCAGTTGAATTTCTTCCATTTGATGGCCCCTACTTCTGGGCTCACACGCAACTGATGTTGGATGAAAGTTCTTTGATCGGGACTTCCGGTGACGGCGGGCGGGAGGCAGCCGCGCGTTGGAGGGCTCCCGTTCGGGAACGGCATTGACAGGGAGTAACGTCCGGTCCTAGGGCCAGCGACGGCAGTTAAAGTCAGGGGACACAGAGAAGAAGGATGTCAAAAAACACCAAGAAAACGGCCAGGAAAAAAGCGGCTGAAAGTCCGTTGGGGAGTGGAAAGGTCACCGCGGGGTCAACAAAGAAAATGGAGGCTGGAGCACCAGGGGAGGCCGCACTGCTTACGGCTGAAGAAATAACTAAGGTGATGGCTGCGGAATTCGAAAAGCAGTTGGCGCAGATTGCGAAATGCATGGAGACGGTGAGGAAGGAGATGAGGGAGGTTTTGAGTGTGCTGGTGGAGGAGGCGGTTTCCCCGGTGATGACGGCGGTGGCGAGCGCAGTGGCGGAGGAGCGAGAGCAAGGGGAGGCGCTGAAGGAAGTGGAGGAGACGTTATTGCAGCACGTGATCAACTTGCCTCGATGGGGAAAGAGATGCGGAAGGTGATGGACACGAACAAGGATCTGCGAGGAAAAATGGAAGACCTGGAAAACAGATCCAAGCGACAGAATTTGAGGATTGTGGGGCTGCCCGAAGGAGCTGAAGGACCAAAGCCGACTGAGTATTTTACCGCGATGCTGGCAAAACTATTGGGGGAGGGGGAGGATCCCTCCCGATATGAACTGGATCGGGTTCATCGGTCGTGGAGGCCTGTACCAAAGGCGAGTGAGCCACCGAGGGCAGTGACTCTGTGCTTCCGTAGGTACAGTGTGAAAGAGAAGGTCCTGAGCTGGGCCAAGCAGAAGCGGGTGGTGCAGTGGGCTGGAGCTGGTATACGTGTATACCAGGACTTTACGGTGGAGCTGGCGAGGAGGCGGGCTTCCTTCAACCGGGTGAAGAGGGCACTGTACATTAGCAAGGTGCAGTGCGGCATTGTATATCCAGCGAAGCTGAGGGTGACTTACAAGCTCAGGGACTTTTATTTTGGAACGGCGGAAGCAGCGGAGGAGTTTGCGAAGGCAGAAGGACTGTGGCAGAACTGAGAAATTGAGAAATGGCCATGTGCCGATGTAACCTCATGACTATATTTTCTTTTTTGTATCACTGCGCGCGGGTGTAAAGATTAAAGGAGCCAATGTGGTATATATTTGGACAAGGGAAGGGACGGGACTTTCACTCGAAATGAGGGCTCTTTGGGGTGTAGGTGGATATGCGGGGTTTGTGTGCTAAACGGGGATCTCTGGGCTTTCCTAGGGCCGGGCAAGGGGGAAAGGGACCCGGGCGGGGGCTTCAAACCGGCCAGCGAACGGGAGTGAGGTGGGGGAGGGGCTGCGGCCATCGGAGCCTGGCAGAACAGGGTCCGAGTGGTCTAGCCGGGGTGGAAAGTTGGGGGGAGGGAACCGAGGTTGGGAGGAGGGGTTTTACAAGAGGCAGTGGACGGGAGGAGCTGGTGACTTGGGTGGGGGGGGGTACAACTCTGGGGTATCATGTACGGTACTCTCTCAGAGGCTGGATGGCGTTGGTTGGGGGGTGGGGGGGTGGTACAACTCTGGGGTATCATGTACGGTACTCTCTCAGAGGCTGGATGGCGTTGGTTGGGGGCGGGGGGGTGGGGGGAGAGCTGTGTAGATTAAGGGGGACTACGGGTAATCCCTGATTCCTTTTTGTCATTTGTTTATGTAAACATGCGGGTTGAGGTTTGGGGGTTGGTGGGTAGATGGGATCGTTGTTATTATGGGGATTGACATATTTTGCTGATTATTGTTTATTGTTGATGGATGTAAATATGGGAGAAAATGTGAAAAAGGAGGAGAATAAAAAAATTTATTTAAAAAAAAAAAAAGTTCTTTGATCGGAATCATTACCCAGTTGCCTTCTCTCCGCACGGAGCCTTATGGAATCACTATAGTGCAGCAGGAGGACATTCAGCCCATCTAGTCTGCATTGACCCTCCGAAAGAGCACCCTACCCCGCCACCGCCGCCCCATCCCTGTAACTCGACCTACCCACTGGACACTCGGGGGCAATTTAGCATGGCCAATCCACCTAACCTGCACATCTTTGGACTGTGGGAGGAAACGCACGCAGACACGGTGAGAACGTACAACCTCCACACAGACAGTAACCCAAGGCCGGAATCGAACCTGGGTCCCTGACGCCGTGAGGCAGCAGTGCTAACCACTGTGCCTTACCCACACCCTGCTGAGGGTTTCCAGGGTGAATAGCCAGTGTCACCCTCTAGTCATTCAATTGGTAAGAGCAAGACTTTTGAATTAGTAATTTTTTTTCTGTCAAATGTGGGATGGAGGTGACCCATGAGTGTAAGGCAGAGGGTTTCCCCTGGGGCTCCTCATGATAAAAGATCAAAGAACTCAGGAATTGAAGGAAGGGTGCAATGGGACCTTGAGTACAGATAACCCTGGCCAGCTTTCATAAGTGTGTTGGATTGTCCCATTAACATCCATTTGGCCATCCTACAAGCGATGTAGAACATTTGGTTGGAGGTTGACAGTGCATGGCCTGCAAGCTCCTGTGTGTTTGCAATCGGGAGCCTTGGACGATGAAGTGAGATTGGTTTACAAACATTCAAAAGAACTCGGAACAAACAAGGCTGAGAAAAGGATTCACTTGCAGCGAAGCGAAGCTTTATTGTGTCACCATTCAGCTGCTCGTATTTATCTCAAACCACCTTGCCATTCATTCTCTGCAGCCAATTATCAATTGAAGAGGATATTGTATAACTGCCGAATAGTTCAGATAATCGGATCCGTGGAGGACATCTAAAGTTACTGTGGTTTTCAGCCTGGGTTTTGGTAATTGGAGCCCATTAGTTGAACTTGAGTTCCGCGTCTTTCTTCGTGGGAGATGTGCACAGTAATGGGGGGGGGGGGGGGGGCGGGTGTACAGGTTTTCTGTACGTCCTGTAACCAGGAGTAGTTGCACAAAATTCTTCCTGGAACACTGTTTTGACAAAAATTGGTAATGTTCCCCGTCCACCTCTTGTGTGGTGTGTCACATGCTATGGGTTCTGATAACTGCGGCGTTTGTAAATGTCTAAATATGGGTGGGGGAGGGGGACTCACGTTTGCGGCCTTCCTCCGATAGGGTTGACAACTCTGGTTGGAGTTCTTCCTTGAGCTTTCACCACATGACCTCCAACCACCCCCACTGATTGTCTGCCAAATCCACCTTCGCCCTGCCCAGCCTTTGGGCGATATTTGACCCCCCCCCCTCCTCCCCATCCAATATTTGATAAACAAAGGATGTTAAGAATCACCGATTTACCAGCTTTCTCCGGGGTTTTCCTCACTGCAGTGTCCTTGAGATTCACCTCTAATTGCTGAAGGGACCTTGGAGGTTTGTGGGTGGGGGAGGTGAAGGACAGTTGCCGTCTTCACTGCAATTACAGTCAGCTCTGCCACCTGAACAATGGGGTAAAGCACTTCTGCAGAGGGGGCGCATGTGCCGGGGAAGTGCAGCACCTGATGGAAGGTGTGTGCTCATTAGACGGCATTGCCTTCCAGTCTGCCAATACCACCTTATTAAAAATAATAATCATCTTTATTAGTGTCACAACTAGGCTTACATTAACACTGCAATGAAGTTACTGTGAAAAGCCCCTAGTCGCCACATTCCGGCGCCTATTCGGGTACACAGGGAGAATTCAGAATGTCCAATTCACCGAACAAGCACGTCATTCGGGACTTGTGGGAGGAAACCGGAGCATCCGGAGGAAACCCACGCAGACATGGGGAGAACACCGCACAGACAGTGACCAAAGGCGGGAATCGAACCTGGGACCCTGGCGCTGTGCAGCACAGTGCTAACCACTGTGCCAATAAATAAATTCACTTTTGTTCAGATCCCTCCGTGGCCTCGCCCCTCCGAGTCTCTGTACCGACCATCAAACCTCTGAGAACACTGCCCTCCTCCAAACGTCTTAAACATCCCTCACATACTTCATCCGCATCCCCCACTGCCAAGACCCTAAGCTCTGGAGCGTCCTGCCTGAAACCCCTCGGGTTCGCTACCTCCCTCTCCCTCAGGTTCCTGCTAAACCTACTATGGTGGTATGTATTAGGGGTAATACGGTACACCACGTGTCGACAGGCTATTGGTGGAGGGATGCCAGGTCCTGATAGGATCTGCCACCTCCTGGACTCCACCCAGAAATGCCGGTATAAGAACCCAGTTTTTCCCTCCATTTCCCTCAGCAGTTGCATTCTGTAACCACGCTGCTGGGGATAAAGTTCTGCTTAATAAAGCCTTCAATTGACATTACCTCAACCTGCCTCGCGTCATATTGACGGTGCTACACCTACTTTGATGAAGCCTGATTTAACCCCCATAGCTGCCTCCACGTTGGACATCATTTTGGTCTCATTGTGGCCTTCTGAAATGGCCTGTGATGATTTCCTGCAGCAAACGCCTTGTATAAATGCATGTTTTGACTTGGGAAGTGTGGTGTCTGACGGGCTGTATGTTGAGGAGAGTCGAGCACCCAATGGAGCTACCACAACCATTCCATCAGCATTAACTTGTCTGAATGGAACCATTCACAGTAAAAAAGTTTTTTTTTTTTGTAGAAGTTAAGAAAAGCATTTTGCTGTCTGTTCATTTTGCAGTGCAACTTTCAGAGGATTGCTCCAGGCAGGACCTTTCCACTGAACTCTGCTAAAAGTCTGGGATAATGCTTCCCTTTCAATCACACCATTTTCCTGCGATGAATCACAGGGGTTCCCTGGTGGCAGCTAAGTTGCCTACAGTTTAGCAGTGACTATATTTGGCTGGTGTATCCTAGCAACATGCTGGAATGCTGTACTCTGGTCTGAGGAATGTGTACACAGTTGGAGCTGAATGGGACCTTGTGCCAAACCACTCCTTAGCTCTAAGAAACTGGTTAAATCAGCACGGTGCCAGACCCATCCACCCTGCATCTTTTTTGCAGCCCTACACACACCACAATTATCCCACCTCATGGCACCTATCACATCGTAACAAAGGGGCAAGGGGGAACAATATCCATTTTCTGGAAACTACTCCAGCACTTGTGCCACTATTCCAAGTTGCCGGGTGTACAGAGAACGTGTACAGACAGTCCCCACCCCCATCACTGACGAATCAGTGTTTCCACCTAGAAAGAAGTGTACAGAGTCCAACTAATGGCTCCAATTACCAAATCTAGGGCTAAAAGCCCCAGTAACTTTGCATGTTCTCCCGCATGCCAGTTGTCTGGACTACCCAACAGTTATATGATCATCTCTTCAATTAAATAACCGGCCGCGGAGAATGAGTAGCAAGGTGGGTTGAAATAAACAGCAGCTGAATGGTGGCGGAACAAGCTCTGCTTCCTGCACTCGGTGAAAGGGAAAACTCCTTTGAATGTTTGTCGGCAACATAGCCCCGTTGCCATTACCACCATTTGTTTTTTTAAGTGGTTGTAGTTTGAGTTGGTTTGTGGCGTTTGATTGAGACATATTGCTGTTTTGGTAACACTCTCACTCCCAAATCATTTCACGGTTCAAGCGCCACGCCAGGGCATGAGCGCAGAAGCGAAGGCTGGCAGCCCAGGGCAGTACTGAGGGAGTGCTGCAGTGGGAGATGCTCTCTCTCGATGTTAAACTGAGTCCCCCACCTGCCTGTTTAGGTAAAAGATCCTGTAGCACCATTTTGAAGAAGGGCAGTGGGGGTGGTTGGACCGGTGTTCTCACCAATATTTATCCCTCAATCAACACCACAAAAAAAGCACATCTGATCACGATCGCATTACTGCTTGTGGGAGCTTGCTGTGTGCAAATTGGGGGTTGTGTTTCCGCCGCGAGATTTTGAAAGTACTTCAGTGGCTTCTGAAGCATCCAGTGGCCATGAAAGTTGCTATATAAATGCAAGTAGCCTTTTGCCTATTGCATGGAATTCTGGGATCTTTACTGTTATGGAGATTAGACTCTGCCCGTTTCACATGTGACTTTGCCCATAAACGTACAACATGGGCTGTTGTTACCTGTGATACAGACATATTAACAATGACAGACGAGCTGGCCCTCTGTTCTGTCCATGTAGCCTGCCCCACATAATGGGTAATATCTTGTGTTCGCTTTGCACAAAACTGTGATCTCCTGGTAGAGGAAATAAATAATTCAAAACCCAAACCGATTGGGAGAAATAAATGCAGTGGGGGAAATTCCTCTCTGACCCAGGGTCCGCTGGGCCAAACCCAATCGGGTTTTGCGTGATCTTGGAGAATTTACTGATGTCGAGCACTCATTGGTTTTGAACACAAGACGGTTGAACGAAACTTGAAAAGGAATGGAAGAGACACTTTCAATGCCTCAGATGTCACAACATTCTTTATAGCCATAGAACCATAGAGTTCCTGCAGTGCCGAAGGAGGCTGTTCGGCCCATCGAGTCTGCACTGACCCCTCTGAAAGGGCACGTTATCCAGGCCCACTATCCCCGCCCTATCCCCGTAGCACCACCAATGACGTACCTTTGCAGGGTAGCCACTGTTGTTACCTAAACATAATGGGGCGTTGTTCCTCTTCTCTTCCACCCCCCCCCCCCCTCCACCCCCCCACACACACACACAAAATGTGCATGTAGGAGGCAAGTCATTTTATTTTTTATTCCAATCACTGTTGTGTTATGTAATTTGGAACAACACAAGCTGCCACTTGATGCAGTTTTGAGTTCAATGTGTTTTATTGAACCATTGGCACTGAGTTCGACTCTCTGCTAATCTAAATATAGTAACTCAGTCTAACTGAGCCAGCCTTGCTCTAAGCCACGTGCTGGGGTGTGATGCTGAGGATACACCCTGTCTCACTCTGTAGATGTTGGTCTGTGGAAAGAGGCGAGGTGTGAGTGCCTCATCCCTTTTATAGTGAGATACCACCCCTGAGTGTCCTGACTGCTCATTGGTCGTGTCCCATTCAATGTGTTCATTAGCTGCATGTTTGTATATCATGACAATCACATTTCAATAAGCTGGATGTCCCGTCAGTCTGTTTGAGAAGAGGGAGTGATCTGTGCAGGAACGGATTTGATGGGCTGAATGGTCTTATCTCTCTCTAATGCTTCATGTTCTTCTACTCATGATTGATGGGTGGGGGTAGGGGGGTAGAGTTTGGGGGGGGGGGGGGGGGCGGAGAAGTAATATCTCTGGGTATGACAGTTCCAGAGTGAAATATTAATTGTCTGCCACTCTCCTCCAGCCTTTAGGGTTTTGCAAGCCCCATGCGTTTTGTACGATCCTGTCACAATCTGAACTGCTGCTTGTTCCAGTTTCTCAGCCGTGCGGCGCTCACTGTCGCCGCATTTATAAATAAGGTGGCCTGTCATAATGGATTTGCCAGAACCTACAAGGCCAATTATCACGAGATTGATGCGAGTTTTCTCTCTTCCCTGTATTTGTTGTTTTCTTTAATAAAAAAGCTAAAGCTTGTCTTTTCCGTCGAGTTTTTAATATCTGAATCAAACACTAGGGCCCAGCAAGTAACCTGAGATTATTCGTGGAACAATTAAGGCAATGAACACACGCAGCTGACAACCAATTTGCCCTTCCACTAATGGCTATTGAATTACTCAATGTAATGCAGTTAGGTCATTAAGCTATGATCCCAGGTACTACAGGTGCAACAAGAGCAGTGCTTTTTTCTTAATGGTGACGACCTGGAGCCCTGATGGTCTGAGCCACCAGTGGATGTCTGGCGTGAGGAATGAAATGAGACAAATCTTCATCTCCTGACCTCCGAGCACCTGGGGAGATTGTCTGGCGAAATGTGCAGCAAATCTCGAAACTGTTTGAACTAATGCCAAACCTTTGGTCACCTGCCCTTGTGCTTCAGTGTGAAACTTTGTTTTTAAACCTCATTGAGAATGTCGGTATTTGCGGAGTCTTCTCCTCTATTGAGCTGTTCAATTGTCCGCCACCTTTCACAGCTGCAGAAATTGGATCTGTTCCATTTGTTGCGGAATCGCTTAGCTCTGACCACCACTTGCTGCTTGTGCTGTTTGGCACACAAGTAGTCCTCATTTTTCGGTGTGCCTCGTGTTGCTCCTGGCATGGTCTCCTGCATTCTTCATTGAACCAGGGTTGACCCCCTGGCTTGATGGTAATGGTAGAGTGGGGGACATGCTGGGCTGTGAGGTTTCAGATTCTGGTTGAATACAATTCTGCTGCTGCTGATGGCCCTCAGCGCCTCATGGATGCCCAGTTTTGAGTTGCTACGCCTGTTTGAAGTCTACCCATTGGGCACGGTGGTAGTGCCACACAACATGATGGAGGGTATCCTCAATGTGAAGACAAGACTTTTGTCTCCACTAGGACTGTGTGGTGGTTATTTCTACCGATACTGTCATGGACAGATGCATCAGCAGCAGATATTGGTGAGGACGAGGCCAAGTATGTTTTTCCCTCTTGTTGGTTGCCTCACCGCCTGTCGCAGACTCAGTCTAGCAGCTGTGCGCTTTAGGTCTGTGGTGGTGCTACTGAGCCAATCTTGATGACGGACTTTGAAATCCCCCACCCAGAGTACATTCTGCACCCTCATCACCCTCGTGTGCTTCCTCCAAGTGGTGTTCAACATGGAGGGGCGCTGATTCATCAGCTGATGGTGGCCGGTGGGTGGTAATCAGCAGGAGGTTTCCGTGCCCATATTTGATCTGGTGCCATGAGACTGCATGGGGTCCGGAGTGGATGTTGAGGACTCCCAGGGGAACCCCCCCCCCCCCCTCCCCCTGCTGGGTCTGACCTGCCGGTGGGACAGGACATACCCAGGAATGGTGATGGTGGTGTCTGAGATATTGGAACTCCTTTGAAATGGTGCTGTTGGATCTTTTACATTCACCTGAGGATCTTGGTTTAACATCTGAAAAGGTGATCTTTCCAGAAGGAATTGAAAATTCCGAACCTGTTTATTTTATTGACACTTGCCTGTTTCATCCACAAGATGGCATTGAACTTGGCTGCTCCCAATTGATTTATTGATGAGCGAACCCAACGCTGATTTAGTCTGACATTGCTCTCCCACTCAAGAACCAAGAATGTACAGCAGACTGCCAGATTGAGTGTCAATAAATTTCAGGATTTGCTGCTGGGTGCCATTATTGTGTAATTTGTTTTGGCACATTCTGGAAGCATTTACGTGTTATTCCGGAGTACAAAGCCAGCACCTTGACCCTTCGAGGGCCAGAGGATTCTAGTTGTTGGCTTCCTGAGACTAGCTCCTGAGCAGTTGGCCCAAGTAGGGTGTGACTGGATTGCCCGAGGAGTGAGTTCAAGTGAGCCGGGCCCACCTGGATTACTGCAAGCGGCAGTACTGGTGTCTCCTGAGAGACGTGACGTGAGCTGGTTACTCGGGGTCAGGCACCTGAGCTGCAAGAGATTAAATGAAATTAAAATCGCTTATTGTCACAAGTAGGCTTCAATGAAGTTACTGTGAAAAGCTCCTTGTCGCCACATTCCGGCGCCAGTTCGGGGAGGCTGTTACGGGAATTGAACCGTGTTGCCGGCCTGCTTTGGTCTGTTTTAAAAGCCAGCGATTTAGCCCAGTGTGCTAAACCAGCCCCTAGACGGCAGGGATATTAACATGGGAGAACAGGAACAACAGGGAGAGGCCATGTCAAAATATTAGAGAATTGTGGGGTGGGGGGTGAGAGTGGTGGGGCGGGTGGGGAGAAATGGGGGGGTTGGGTATTTATGGTGAGGGATGTTGTGGGTGGAGGGGGGTAGGGATGGGGGTGGAAGGGGATAGGGGTGGGGCGTGTGGATGGAGGGGGGGCCATATGGGTGGGGGGGTTGGGGTGGGTGTCAGAGGATCTTGGTACAAGATATTTTTGAAATTTGGAATTGTTTGCTGTGTTTTCTAATCCTGCGGATTCCACTGTAACGGAGAGCCTGGGATGTTCCCGAAATAAGGCTGTATAACACACTTCCTGGAGCAGGAGGGAGAGAACAATGAGGGGAGATTTGTCTGCAGTGGTATATTGTGAGAGGAGTGATCCATTCGCCGCTCGGATTTCACTCTCTCTGGGGAAACAGCGCCCTGTGAATCTCTCGATGTGCTCCGTCTAAGGAAATGCGATCCAGAATAGTTTGACAGTCTGCTGGGTATTTCCATATTTGGAATTAAGAAGCACAAATCAACTTGAATATTCTTGGTGCAAGTTGGCGTGCAAGCTGCTCCCTGAGCAAGAATTGACTTCAAAAATAAACCATTGTACTCCAGAGCTACGTGAACAGCTTGCATTAAGGTCGAGTCTCCTTAGTCACACAATTTTAAAGTTGTGATTGTCCTGTTGTCTTGGTGATGATGAAAAACAGTCTGCTGGAATTCCGGGGGGGGGGGGGGATTGTCCTAGTGCAGGATGTTTTATTTTTTTGAGAAGTATTTTTATTGAAGATTTTTCCATTTTAACAAATAAAGCAGCAAAACCACAGGAGTGATTCAGCAGAGCAAG
The DNA here is from genome assembly GCF_047496885.1 of Scyliorhinus torazame. Classification (NCBI taxonomy): domain Eukaryota; kingdom Metazoa; phylum Chordata; class Chondrichthyes; order Carcharhiniformes; family Scyliorhinidae; genus Scyliorhinus; species Scyliorhinus torazame. Next base: position 11,223,765 of record NC_092734.1, read on the forward strand.
AATGTCTCGACGTGCATGGATACAGAGGAGGACGAGAAAACAGCAATATATTTGGCCCAGTACAGCCATTAGACACAGCTTGGCGCACCTATGCACATTGCCAGAGAACAGGGGAGAGGGGCAAAGGCTATGGAAACATGGTCAAATGGTGCGCACATTCACACGCAGATATTGCTCGCAACGGCCGTGAGAATTCAGGATAAGATTCTCGCGCCATGTTCGGGAGCCCACGAGAACAGATCTCCCTCAACTCTAGTCAAACCAGAGCCACCAATATCGTGCTGTGACATCCTCCTCTTGGATATCAGACAGGGCCTAATCACAGATTTTATTAACTCCACGATAACAGAAATAAAAAAATTGCAGAAGGAAAATTCACGAGACCACCAATTCTGAGAGGATATGCCAAGGTGGTTAGCACTGCTGCCTCACATTGCCAGGGACACCGCGTTCAATTCCGGTCTTGGGTGACTGTGGAATTTGCATGTTTTCCCCGTGTCTGCGTGCGTTTCCTCCGGGTGCTCCGGTTTCTCCCACAGTCCAAAGATGTGCAGGGTAGGTGGATTGGCCATGATAACATTGCCCCTTCGTGTCCAAAGATGTGCAGGTCAGGTGGATTGGCCATGTTGAAATTGTGTCTTAGTGTCCAAAGATGTGTAGGTAAAGTTATGGGGAAAGGGCGGTGGAGTGGGCTTGGGTAGAGTGCTCGTTCAGTGGGTCCACGCAGCCTCAATTGGCCAAATGACCCCCTGCACTGTTGGGATTCTTTGATATACCACAAATCACATCAAAATCCCAATCTCAGGCACAGCACAGAGCAATCATCATTCCACATATTTTACACAGAGAGGACCAGAAATCAATTAATCAATACACTCTCTTAAGATTAATACCAGGAGGTCGGTTTTGCACAGTGGAAAGGTGACCTGGTTCTTCCTCTTCTAACTTGTGAGATTGCCCAATGAAGATGCACCCCTGTGTACTCTGTTTCTATTACTAATTTGGGTCGGATGATATATTTTACAAGGTGATTCAGCTCCCACTGCTGAGCAGTTTAAATTAAAAGCCATTCCTCTGACTTGCTTTGGTCTTGTCCAGCCTCAATCTCTCTCGATTCCAGTAGCGACGGAGCCCATGCTCAGTTCCTGATCCTTCCGACATCTTTGGCTTTGAACCTTTCGGAACTTGTTTTGATTTGGCTTGTTGCCCAGATGAGCGTTTTTTAAAAACGGTGGCAGCATGGATTTCAGCTTTCACGAGCTGTGGGTGGCATGTATTGGTGCGAGCAATTTGAACAAACTGATATGTACGTATGTACAATTGTTATACACACACACACACACATCACCAAGATACTCTCTTGGCTGTGAAAGTGCTTTGGGATGTTCTAAGATGCTGCATGTTGCTCTACGAATACAGGTTTTTTTTAAAAAGCAAGATTTTACAGCATCGTATTAAATCTAGCACCCTTTAGCAGACTTTCTTGAAATGCCAAATGACCCGAATCACCGGTTAAATGTCAAAGAAGGAGATGAACAAACAGCAATTGGTCCCGCTGAGTATTTGAGTTGAGCACCAGAAGAAAGTTCCATTATTTATCTTTTGAGAAATGCTGTTGAATTTTCCAAGTTGCATTCCAATCAACCTGTGTTGTTTAACCGCGGACCTCTACGCCACTGGAGCTAGATTTAGGTTGTCCAAATGAATTTGTGGCCGGGGCTGATAAATGGTGCTTGAAGTTTTTTCTCTTTTTCTCGTTCTCGTGAAATGCTCTCAGCAGTTATACCCTTCAACTAATGTCACTGAAACATTGTGTTCATTTATTTTTTTGTTTTATCTGGCAGTTTTCTTTGTGTAAATTGGCTACCACTGCATTTATAATAATAATATAATTTTACAACATTATGTGATGAATGTAGAAATCATTAGATATTATATTTCATATTTGCGGCTGTAATGTTATTAAAAACCCTGGTTTAAAATATATACAGGCAGTCTGTCTACTAAAGCTGCAATTAAAGTGTTGTAAAAGAGTGGGGTAACCATTTAGTCAAACCACTTGGTTATAGATAAGAGGGCTAATGGAATATTGTTTTGATTGCTGGAGATTCCCTGGAGAGTAGATAATTTTAGGCAGTTGCATTTAGTCCTAGCTGAGTAAGTCCTGGAACTTAATGGGATAGGTGATCGAGGTAATGGGAGGATCCAGGTCTGCCTGTAGCTTTGCAATCTGTTATAGGATTTTAAGTTGAACAGCAGTTTTGCCAAATGCTGTTAGGTTGAGCAAAGGTGCACTGCATCTGCTCTTGAAAGGATCTCTCTCCAAAGGTCTCTACACAGATAGGCAAGTAACCTGTTCTGTTAACTTTATATATAAGTGGCATTTGAACAGTATTGTGTTGCTTAATTGGAATTAGAAGTACCTTTCCTCACATTTCTACAAATTTCTTCCAAATTTGGGATTCTCGTCTGCTAGCCAATTAAAAACCCTAGCTTAAAATACATTTAGGCAGGGTGCCTAATAAAGCTATAATTAAGGTGTCATAAAAGAGTGAGATAATCATTCATTCCAGCCACTTACTTGGTTACAAATAAAGGGCTAATGGAATAGTGTTTTGATTGCTGGAGATTCCCTGGAGTGTAATAACCGTGATTACTCCTTGTAATTACCCCATTGGCTGTGAAACACTTCGGGATGACTTGAGGGCAGGAATGGCGCTCTACAAATGCAAGTGTTTCTTCCTCTCCCCCCCCCCTCGTTCTTTATCTTTTCTTCGTCCCATTGTAAATGGCCTCCCGGAGTGAGACATTCCAAATAATAGATTATGCGCAAAGTTATCGAAAGGGAAAAGGTGTGTTCAGTGATGGTGTTTGCTTCCTGTTCTTTCCCTCACCATCACTGGCGTGAAGCGGCAAATATTTTGGTCGTGGTTTTGGCTGGCAGTGCACTTTATTCCATTGGGTCCCATGTGATAGTCACCATTACCATCAGTTTCCGCCTGTAGTGAACCTGCTACACATGTCAGATTGACTATGTTCACACCTGGCCCCCTCAGCTCCGCGAGAGGATCAATCCAGAGCTGTTTAAAAGTCGAACCAGACCACAGGAAATGAAGCTCACTGCTGCCCTCCCATCAGGAAAGGGGGAAAAATGGGGAGGACAAACGGAGAGTGGATCACATCACCACAGCTTCACATTACAAAGCCAGACCGAGATTGAAGGCTTCTATCTTGTTCCTTGAACGAGTCGTGAAATAGACCGATGACCTTCACTTTTGAGACTAAGAGCGATGGTTTCCCCCGTCACCCAAGAGGAAATGATGGGAGGTGGAAATCCCTTGGGAAGAGCTGCTGTGCAGGCAGGAATAACATTGAGTTTTGATCTTTTATACGTGAAATTTACACGGTATTGGGTTTAATTGGTCTCTGCTGGTGTTGGTGGTTCACACGAGCCTCCTCCACATTCCTTCATCTCTTTCTGTTCCTTTCTCCCTCATGGACCTGGCCAGCTGCACCTTAACCTGTGGGCTGCAAAGGTACCCGCCATCCTTTGAAGACCTTTTTTGATTCCCACTCAAACCAACACAGATTAATTTCTCTCTGGTGAGTACTCAGGAACCCGAAGTGTAATTATTATTCAGCTCTACAAATCCATTCCCTACCCAAGAGTGCCGATTCACAGCCCCAGTGCCAGATTGTAGCGAATTAGTTAGCTTTTGCATGATATTGGGTTCTTGGGGTTATTTAATATTTCAAGATAACTCTTGGAGCCATAAAATTACCTGATAAAATATTAATGCGCACAACAGCTCCCACTGTTTTCTTTTCTTTTCTGCGTTTTTTAAAATCGGTCTCCGGCTCCTTCTCTCAGATTGGCCGCTCTCGCGCACACGTCTCCACCTACAGCCCACCTTCTCTTTGCCTTCCTGCCCCACCCTCTTTTAATCTCTGTTTAATGGATCGATCTCCCTTGAAGACGGCGCCCCCTGCAGAGCTGGCTCTCTTTTGCATTTCGAGTCCCCTTCAGCTCCAAACGGTGATGCAGGCAAGAATCTCATTTAGCCAATCATAGAACATAGAACATACAGTGCAGAAGGAGGCCATTCGGCCCATCGAGTCTGCACCGACCCACTTAAGCCCTCACATCCACCCTATCCCCGTAACCCAATAACCACTCCTAAGCTTTTTGGTCACTAAGGGCAATTTAACACGGCCAATCCACCTAACCTGCACATCTTTGGACTGTGGGAGGAAACCGGAGCACCCGGAGGAAACCCACGCACACACTGGGAGAACGTGTAGACTCCGCACAGACAGTGACCCAGCCGGGAATCGAACCTGGGACCCTGGCGCTGTGAAGCATTAGTGCTATCCACTTGTGCTCCCATGCTGAGTATTTAATGCCTCCCTTATCTTTTCCCGGGGGAGAGGAAAAATCCATGCCCTCTGCAATCCATTAATTTATTTCGGAGTAGCATTCATTCGGGAATGTGAATATTTCCCAGCCACATTCCATTAATGAGGGGAGTGCCGATCACCGACAAACTGGAGACAGCCAATGGGGTGGGGAACAGGTCGAGGCAACCCCGGAGCTACTGCCGCCCCCAATAAAACTGGACCTGGGGCCCACCCGATACAGGTGAAGAAGGCCATTTGGCCCACCTGGGCTGTTCCATCCTCACTGCCTACTCTGTTCCGCCTGCTCGCCACCACCCCCTCCCTGTGGAAACTGGAAATGTAGAAATAGACATAAAACTCTGGACTCGCTCAGCCGGCCTGGCAGCATCTTTGGAGAGGGGAGCACAATTGGCGTTTCAGGGCAATGACCTTTCACCAGGACCCCGAGCGTCTGACCCAATGATTATTGCACAGCTACGGTGGGTCGGGCACCACCGACTGGGCGATGATGATAGGCCGGCTAAAGAAGACCTGGAGAAGTATGTTTGAGAAGGACCTTCAATAGCGGGACACCGCTGTGGGGCTGGAGCGGATTGCGGTCAACCTGGCAGGTGGGGGAGTTGCTGACCCATTGTCCCATACGGGACTGGAGGAACTAAGTTCGGATGTGTATGACCTTTCGGTTTTGTGGTTTATAATTATTACACTGTTTTTCTCTCGTGGATCTGCTAAGTACATGAAGACTTTTGTTTGATATTTAATGTTCTTGGAACCTTTTTTTTAATGACCAATTTTGATGATACTCCTCTGATAGCATGGCTCTCCCTCAGCTCTGCACCTCCAGTGCAACACGTCCTCAACACCGCCGCTCCATCATGGCGTTCCCCCAACTTTGCCCCTCCAGTAATGCGGCGCCCCCTCAGCACTGCCCCTCCGACAGAGCGGGGCCCCCCCTCAGTGATGCCCTCTGCTGCCGGCCTATTCTGTACTTCGAAGTCTGGGGCGGGTTTGAACCTGCAGCCTTCAATAAGGCAAACAACGGAGCTCAGCTCTTTGTCACATCACCCTGCAGCAGAAAATCAGGGCTCAAGTGGCCGTCGCGTTAACACCTGACCTGTAGGCGGCGACAATTATTTTGAGTTTAAAAACACAAATTTTATTGCTGCCATTGTTATATGTTTGACTTCTAAAATGTGCACTGCCTTCTTCCCTTAGTCATTCCCTCAGCTCCCTCACGCACAGTTTATACAGGGCTCATTAACCCCGCTGATTGCGGCATTGCATTGCTAATCAATGTGCACAATCAGCAATATTCACAGCAGGTTAATGATTATTGAAGGAATGATGGCTGGGGAAGATTCGAGCGCCACACAGCTGTTGAGCTCATATATGCCCTCACGCCCCATCCGCAAGAGTTTTAATCACTCACAATTCTTATCCGGGTCCAAAACTGGTTGCTGCAATATGTTTTTTTAATACCCGCCAGTTCTTGCTCAGTGACCCCCCCTCCTCCTTCCTTCCTTGTCGTACTTAAACATATAAGATTCCACAGGATTCTTGACAAGGAATGTGCTGAGGAGATCTTTTCCCTACGGGCCGTTCTAGATTAGGAACAGGCCTGGAATAAAAAAATCCCATGTAAGGCAGGGATATGGAGCCATTTTGTGTCTCTCGATGTCGTTGGTCTTTTTGAGTTCTCTTGCCCCAGGGCCTGGCCTGTTGAATACATTGTGAAGAGTTGAGTGAAACAAGATTTTTGATTGATTGAGAGAGTCTGGGGCTATGGGGGACAGGCTGGGAAGTGGAGTGCAGACCTCTATCCAATCGGAATGACAGAGCAGGCTCAATGGGCTGAATGCCTTACTCTTATTTCTTATGTTTCCTCAGAAACCTGGGTTTAGGTTTTCAATGTTTTCAGACATTCCACTCTGATAGGGCTGCACAGCGGTTAGCACTGCTGCCTCACAGCGCCAGTGGCACGGGGGCAGGCCTGGGTAGGGTGCTCTTTCAGAGGGTCGGTGCAGACCCAATGGGCTGAATGGCCTCCTTCTGCACTGTAGGGATTCTGTGATGGGAGACCACGTCCTGAAAGGACTGGAGAGTTGGCAGCCTTGCCTTCCACTACATGTTGATGGTGACATTGCTCAGAGCACCACCTGTGAGTAGCCAGCACTCTGACACTGCTGCTGGGGTGTCCGTTTTATGGGGTTGAAAGTGATACAAATCCATTGTTCATTCGCTCAGTGGGTTGCTGATGCTCGGGGCTGGGTATGATGAGGATCGGGGGGGGGGGGGGGGGTGTTCAGTATGCTGTGGGAAATCATACCCCCGCTAAACCCTCCTTTCTTTGCTTGACAGGTGTGTCAGAGATTTCCAGTGTGGCACAGTCAGCGAGTGTTGTACTGCTCCAGTCGCTTAGTGACGTCTGACGGTGAGTACTGCAAAACCCTCCTCAGCCCCGAGTTTGTTTTCCCCACACAGCCTCGGTTGATTGTTTTGTGTGAATCCGATGTGTGCTTAATGCTCAACAAAAACCGCCATTTGCACATGTGTAGCGTTTTTCACGAGCATAGGGCGTCTCAGAGCACTTTGCAGCGAGTGTAATACAGGACCACACTCAACAGGGGCAGGAGTAGATCATATAGCCTGTCAGACCTGCTCCATCTTGGAATAGGATCATTTCCTTCCCAAATCTTTCTCTGCTTTCCCCTCAAGCCTTCAGTCTCCGTCTGATGTGATACGATCGTGGTTGATCTTGGGTTTCAACTCCACTTTCCCCCGCACTCACTATTTCCAAATGGACTGTCTATCCCCCGCCCTTTGATATATTTGATGATGGAGCAGCCTCCGGCCTCTGTGGTGGAGAATTCCGAAAATTCGCAATCCTTTGAGTGAAGTAATTTCTCCCCATCTCAGTCGTAGAATGCGCACAGTGCAGAAGAAGGCCATTCAGCCCATCGAGTCTGCACCGACCATCTGAATGAGCACCCCACTCAGGCCTAATCCCCCACCCTATCCCTGTAACCCCACCTAGGGACAATTTAGCTTATCCAATCCATCTAATCAGCACACATTTGGACTGTGGGAGGAAATCCACACAGACACGGGGAGAATGTGAAAACTCCACTCAGACAGTCGCCCAAGGTCGGAATCGAACCCGGCTCCCTGGCGCTGTGAGGCAGCAGACCACTGTGCCACCGTGCCATCCTAAATGTTGGCGCCCCCAACATCCCGAGACTGTGGCCCTGATTCCCTGACCAGTGGAAACAGTCGCTCAGCCTGCACCCCATCAAACCCCTTCGGAATCAGCAGTGTTCCAATTATTACTTTTCCCAAGGGTATCTTTGTAGCGATGTCAGAAATGTGGCGGTTAATTTGTGTACAGCAAGCTCCCGGGCCTGGCAGTGTGACAGCGACCGGATAGATCATCTCTTTGTTCTTTGGTTTGGGGAAATGTATCAGTTTGATCCCCAGGGGGAAACGCCCCTCCTCCTCTTCAAAAGACTACCCTGGGATCCTTTGCACGCACCTGATGGAGCCCTTGTTTAACACCTGAAAGACAGACCCTTTGGCAGTGCAGGGCTCCCTCAGCACTGCCCTGGAGTGTCAGCCTTGAGCTTTACCCTGGGTCCTGACGTGGGAATTGAACCGGGAATCTTGTGTCTCCGAGGCTAGCGCTGTGCTCGCTGAGCCACAATTTAACACCACACAAACTGACAGCAGCAGGTTGCATTTATATGATCATCACTACCATCGCTGAACCCCCCACGATCAACATCATAGATTTCATAGAATTTACAGTGCAGAAGGAGACCATTCGGCCCATCGAGTCTGCACCGGCTCTTGGAAAGAGCACCCTACCCAAGGTCAACACCTCCACCCTATCCCCATAACCCAGTAACCCCACCCAACACTAAGGGCAATTTTGGACACTAAGAGCAATTTATCATGGCCAATCCACCTAACCTGCACATCTTTGGACTGTGGGAGGAAACCGGAGCACCCGGAGGAATCCCACGCAGATACCGGGAGGATGTGCAGACTCCGCACAGACAGGGACCCAAGCCAGAATCGAACCTGGGACCCTGGAGCTGTGAAGCAATTGTGCTATCCACAATGCTACCGTGCTGCCCTGGGGGTTACCATTGATCAGAAACTGAACTGGACCCAGCCATATTAATACTGTGGCTACCAGGGCAGGTCAAATGCTAGGATTCCTAAGGCAAGAAACTCACCTCCTTACTCCCCAAAGCCTGTTCACCATCCACAAGGCACAAGTCAGGAGTGTAATGGAATACTCTCCACTTGCCTGGATGAGTGCAGCTCCAACAACACTCAAGAAACTCGAGACCATCCAGGACAAGGCAGCCCCGCTTGATTTCTCCCCCTTCCACAAGCATTCACTCCCTCCACCATCGACGAACAGTGGCAGACGTGTGTACCATCTACAAGATGCACTGCAGGAACTCACCAAGGTTCCTTAGTCAACACCTTCCAAACCCATGACCACTACCATCCAGAAGGACAAGAGCAGCAGATACCTGGGAACCCCACCACCTGGAGGTTCCCCCTCCAAGTCACTCACCACCCCGACGTGAAAATATATTGATCATTCCTTCACTGTCGATGGGGCAACATCCTGGAACTCCCTCCCTAACAGCACAGTGGGTGTACCTACACCTGAAGGACTGCAGCGGTTCAAGAAGGCAATTCACCACCACCTTCTGAAGGGCAACTAGGGATGGGCAATAAATGCTGGACTAACCAGCGACTCCCACATCCTGTAAATGAATTTTTAAAAATCATCTTCAGTTCTTTGTCTGAAGGCAGGTCTGGCCCACAGTGCTGTGATCTCCGCCACAGGTCGGGCAGGGAGGCAGCTTCCCCCAACTGTTCACGTTGCTGTGGTAACGTGCATGTTGTAATCCGGAGCTATGGGCAGTGATGGTGGAGACTCCCATGTTCCTGGCGTCGCAGGGCTGACCACGAACCTGTCCAGCTCTTGCCGCCAGTCATCAACGTGTGTTTGGAAGGATTTTGCAGGTTGACACTCTGCCTGTTTAACCGCGTTACCAACGCACCTTCCGTGGCCATCACGTCCTGGGATGGGACTCGAAGCCGGAGCTTCCGGCTCAGAGGCAGGGCAGCTAGAATTTACCTGGAGTTTATGTAGCGCTTCAATGGAGCACGAGACACGTCATCAGAATGTATTTGGACACAAAAGTGACGGCAAAGGTGGAGGGCGTACATCAGAGGTACACTAAAATCTCGAGGGAGGAGGATGACGTCCAGAGCCTGGGGGCAAGAGAGCTGAAGGCAGAACCGTCAGCACTGCGTCATACGGACTATGGGATGTCGAAGCCAGAGTTGAGGGGCTGGAGGATGTTGGTGAGAGAGGGAGGGCTGAATGAGGCCATCCCTATTGTGTTTAATTTATTTGTGCTGTTTTCCTCCACCCCTTCATTTGACCCGTACTCGATGCCCTGTCTCCACCATACCCCAGAAAATTCTGGCTTGGTTATGTTCACAGTAACAGCACGAAGGTCATCCAGCCCCTCGAGACCTGCTCCGCCCACATAAGTAGACCCTGGCTGATCTGTAACTTTGCCCTGTCCTCGGACTCCTTCCCGGAATCAACCCGATGGGAAAATCATGGCTCCGTCATCGGAAACCGAGAGGGAAGCCTCCCTTTCGGATAATCCCATATCCATCCACTGTGTCGTGAGATGCTCGAGGTTTTCCGATATTTCCCTTGCTGCTGACGGTAAGCTGTCAGAACTGTGAGAGGTCAGTGAACGAAGATGGATTTACCTCCGCACCAGTTCTCTTGGCTCCTCTGATTTGGATGTGGTCTGAGAAGCAAGCGATTGATTTCTGCCCTGATTTATTGCACGCTGCCTGAAGTATTCTGATTTCACATCACGTGCAACCCATCTTGCTGCAGCCAACACTCCTATTACAGAAGCCTGTCGATTGTAGAATAACAGATCTCCCTTTCTATTTTTTAAAATATAAAATCATTTGAAATATGCAGCCCAGAATTAAGTTATTCTGCCCTGAATCAAGGCAGACATACCAGTGCAGTACTGAAGGGGTGCTGCACTGTCAGAGGTGTCAGCTCTTGGGTGACGCGTTAAAATGATCCCAGTCTGACCCCGCAATCGGACCTAAAAGATCTCATCTCACTATTTTTAGGTAGACCAAAGGGAGTTCTCCCTGGTGTCCTTGGTCACCGCCACTGGACGCTGGTGATTACAAGCCGGTTAGCCTGGTAATTACAGACCGGTTAGCCTAACGTCAGCCATAGGGAAAATGTATTATGGGCCAAGGTTTTAGAGAACCCCAAAGTATACCATGGAATTCACCTGACCCACAACTTTTTATAGATTTTGGTTATGGGGAGCACAAGGGCCCACTTTACAGGTGTGGTGCAACAGAGAGCTAAAGTATGTTTAAAACAAAAGCAATGTTTATTCTATGAATCCAGTTAACATTTTATTAACACACAGTAAACATCTTATCAACTACAAACATTGATACTTTCCCAAATACAATATTCTATTGGTAACCCTTAATAACTTCCCAAACAACATCCATAAGTTAAATCCTTTGTAAAATAGAGACAACCGGTTTAAATGCTCTACAGAAACAGGTATTACTTTGAAATCATCAATGATCTGGAGACATTCTTTAGCTTGTAGAGAGAGAGATCATTATACAGCTGCTTGCTTTGAATACAGCTCTCCACCTCTGAAAATGAAACCAAAAACACACTGCAGCTCAAAACGAAAGTCAAAACAGACAGCCCAGCTCCACCCACGCACTGACATCACTGCAGCTATTTGCTAAACACCCATTTCTTAAAGGTACATCCACCTGACAAATGGTAGTGTTTTATTACAAAATATATGACAGTTGGAAATTGTCAACGGAATTAGACAAAGTCAACATGGATCTATGAAAGGGAAATCCTGTTTGACGAAGCTCGAAGTAGAATAGATAAGGGAGAACCGGCGGATGTGGTGTATTTGGATTTTCAGAACGCTTTTGATAAAGTCCAACAGAAGGGGGTCAGTGTACAAAATTAAGGCAGATGGGATTAGGGGTAATATACTTGTCATGATATTCAGGTAAACATCATAGCACATACATACTGATGGACAGATCAACGGAACAATCAACACACACAACACCACAGCCAATCACAGGCAAGAGCATACACACTATACAACAGGGAACACGACACTTCCTGAGGATCCCAGCAGGAGACAGCTCAGGGCACAGGCCACTCAGACATCCACCATGTGCTGAGTGCCACTCCAAGATAATATTAAGAATAGGTCCACAGATTCTAGGGTTATGATCGAACCTCAGTAACCAGTTTACCACTGTAAATATATGTTAGCAATAAAACTGAGTTGTACCATTCGCAACCGTGTTGGTTCGTCTGTGTAGAAGAGTACCCAACACATCAATACTGGCATGGATTGAGAATTGGTTAGAAGACAGGAAACAGAGTTGGAATAAATGGGCTTTGTTCGAAGTGGCAGGCAGTGACTAGTGAGATCCCGTAGGGATCAGTACTCGGAGGGGGGGCGGGGGGGGGGGGGGGGGGGGCAGTTATTCACAATATGCATCAATGGTTTTGACGAGGGAACCAAATGTAATATTTCCCAGTTTGCTGATGACACAAAATTGGTCGGAATGTGAGTAGTCAGGAGGATGATAAGAGGTTTCAAGGCAATTTAGACAAGTTGAGTGAGTGGCAGTTGCAGTATAACTTGGATCAATGTGAAGTTGTCCACAGCAGTAGGAAAACCAGACTGGCAGAGTAATGGTTAAATGGCAATAGATTGGGAAATGCTGATGTACAAAGAGACCCGAGTGTTCAGCCAGTCACTGAAAACAAGCATGCAGGTGCAGCAAGCACTTAGGAAGGCGAATGGTGTATTGGCCTTCATGGCAAGAGGACTTGAGTACAGGAACAAAGATGTCTTAACTGCAGCTGGACAGGGCCTTGGTGAGGTCCCACCTGGAGTTCCTGGGCTGCCAGGATTGTCATATGAGGAGCGATTGGGTCAACTGGGCCTCTGTTCACTCGAGTTTAGAAGAATGAGAGGGGATAGGTATGAAATTCTGACGGGGCTGGGACAGGCTGGATGCAGAGATGTTCTCTTTGGAGGGTCCAGAACATGTTTTAGGATACGGAATAGGCCAATTAGGAGTGAGATGTGGAATTTTATTAATAGATGTGGAATTCTCTACCACAGAGGGCTGTGGAGGCCAAGTCGCTGAATATATTTAAGAAGGAAATAGGTTTCTAGACTCTAAAGGCATCAAGGGGAATGGGGAGAGCGCGGGAGTATGGCGTTGAGGTGGGGGATCACATTGAGCTGCGGAAGTTGGTCAGTTTATTGCTTCAGCTGGTGAGATTCATTGCCAAGTTCAGAGGATGAGAAAGATTTCCTTCCGTCCCAGCTACAATGTGAAGTGCTGCTCAAAGCGAAGATTACACAGACTGTGGGTTTGGTCATAACTCAAAGTTTATTTGATCACAATATCTTGCATTTATTGCAAACGTTGCTGTAATATTTATGTTAAACTGGAGCTGATTTCTGTCTTCGCTCTGCCAACAATTGTTGGATTTCCCTCACGGGCCAAAAGCTGGAAACAGGAGTTTTTAAATAATATCTTCACAGGATGTGGGTATCTTTGGCAAGGTCAACATTCATTTTTTTTTTAATAAACGTTTTATTGAGGCATTTTTGGGATAGATTTCATAGAATTTACAGTGCAGAAGGAGGCCATTTGGCCCATCGAGTCTGCACCGGCTCTTGGAAAGAGCACCCTACCGAGGCCCACACCTCCACCCTATCCCCATAACCCCTTAACCCAGTAACCACACCCAACACTAAGGGCAATTTTGGACACTAAGGACAATTTAACATGGCTAATCCACCTAACCTGCCCATCTTTGGACTGTGGGAGGAAACCGGAGCACCCGGAGGAAACCCACGCACACACGGGGAGGACGTGCAGACTCCGCACAGACAGTCACCCAAGCCAGGAATCGAACCTGGGACCCTGGAGCTGTGAAGCAATTGTGCTATCCACTATGCTACCGTGCTGCCCAATAGTAACAACAACAAAATAAACAATATACATGAAACCATAAACCTAGTGCAAAAGCCATTTATCTTTCGTACAGGTCCCGGGGCTTTACCGGCCTGCATGGCCTTCAGACCCTCCACTACCTCTTCCAACCCGATCGGGGGCCCCAGCCCTTCTACCCGCTCCCCGTCTACCTTTCGGAAATTCAGCCCCTCCAAGAAGTGCCTCATCCCCTCCAGCCCCACAGGGGTTTCCGACCTGTACAGCTTGCTATAGAAATCCCTAAACGCCTTATTCACCCCTGCTGAATCTCCAACCAGGTTCCCATCGCCATCCTTTACTTTCCCTGTCTCCCTAGCTGCCTCCCTCTTCCTAAGCTGCTGTGCAAGCATTCTATTGGCCTTCTCTCCATGTTCGTAGCTCGCCCCCCTCACCTTTCTCAGCTGCTCCACTGCCCTCCCTGTGATCAGCAAGCTAAACTCCGCCTGTAACCTCCGCCGTTCCCTTAAAAGACCTGCCTCTGAGGTCTCCACGTCCCTCCTATCAATCTGTAGTATCTCCTTTACCAGTCGGTCCGTCTCTGCCCTATCCACCTTCTCCCTATGGGCCCGGATAGAGATCAGCTCCCCCTTCACCACCGCCTTCAGTGCTTCCCACACCACCGCTTCTGAAATTTCCCTCGTGTCATTGACCTGCAGGTAGCTCTGAATACATTTCCTCAGCCGCTCGCACACCCCTTCGTCAGCCAAAAGTCCCACATCTAACCTCCAGTCGCAGGCGCTGGTTACTGTCTTTACTAACCTGCAGGTCAACCCAGTGCGGAGCATGGTCTGAGATTGTAATCTCCGAGTACCCCGTGTCCACCAGCACAGCCAGCAAGGCCCTGCTCAAAATAAAGAAATCAATCCGGGAATACGCTTTATGCACGTGTGAGTAGAAGGAGAACTCCTTCACCCTCGGCTGCCCAAATCTCCATGGATCTCTCCCCCCCCCCCCCCCCCCCCCCCCATCAGCTCCATGAACCTTTTTAGTTCCTTTGCCATTGCTGGCAGCCTGCCCGTTTTCGAGCTTGATCAGTCCAAGCCAGGGTCCATAACTGTGTTGAAGTTCCCTCCCATGACCAACCTGTGCGAGTCCAGGTCCGGTATCTTCCCCAGCATCCTCTTTATAAACTCCACATCATCCCAATTTGGCACATGTATATTTGCTAATACCACCTGCTCCCCCTGTAACTTCCCACTGACCATAATGTACCAACCTCCCACGCCCGAGACTATTCTACCCGCCTCAAACACCACCCGCTGATTGATCAGGAACGCGACCCCTCTCGTCTTTGAATCTAGTCCCGAGTGAAAGACCTGATTAATCCAGCCTTTCCTCAGTCTAACCTGGTCCGTTACTCTAAGGTGCGTCTCCTGCAACATGACCATGTCTGCCTTCAGTCCCCTAAGATGCGCGAACACACGTGCTCCCTTGACCGGCCCATTTAACCCTCGAACATTCCAGGTGATCAGCCTAGTTTGGGGGCTCATTGCCCGCCCCCCCCCCCCCCCCCCCCCCCCCCTGGCCGATCAGCCATCACCTTTTTTAGGCCCCCCTCCAGCCCGTGCTCCGCGCCTCCACCGGTCCAACCCCAGGCAGCCCCCACCCCCAACCTCCTCTCTGTCCATCAGCTCAAGTCCCTCCCTCGTCAGCAGAACACTTGCCCCCCCCCGCCGCCCCAGTAACAACACCCTGTAACCCAACCCCTTTACTAAACCAAACATATGCTCACCCCCCACTGCCCTTCCGAGAGCTAGCTCGCCCAGCTAGCTTGGTGGCCCCCATCCCCGGCGCCAGTTGTCTCCCACCTATTGTTCCCTCCCCACCCTCCCCCCGCTCATACAAACAAACTCCAGCATCAAACAATCCCCACACAATTGCCCAACAGAAAAACAGCAAGATCAAAAATAAGCACACCTCCATCCGCCAACAGTGCAAATGAAAACCTTAACTCACTCAGCTCTACCGCTGGTTCCAAATCAATGCAAACGGCACCACAAACATCTTCCACGAAACGCAAAACGAGAAACCTCTTACAAAAACAGAGAAACAAAAAGAAAAAAAAACAAAAACATGAATGTTGCAGCCTAGTTCAAAAGTTCTCAATCCATCACCAGCCCTTTCTTTTTCGCAAAGTCCAACGCGTCCTCAGGAGACTCGAAGTAGAAGTGCTGATCCTCATGCGTGACCCAGAGACGGGCTGGGTATAACAGTCCAAACTTCACCTTTTTCTTAAAAAGGATCGACCTAATCTGGTTGAAGCCTGCTCTCCTCCTGGCCACCTCTCCACTCAGACCCTGGTAAACCCGCAGGATGCTATTGTCCCATTTACAGCTCCGTGTCTGCTTGGCCCACTGTAGAATGCGCTCCTTATCTATGCTCCAACCGCTCAATCGACTCTTTTATCGGGTCCAAGCCTTCCTGAATGACTTGCATCAGCTGCTCCATAGACTGCTGGGTCGACGAGCCCGAGGTCCGAACCTCCGCCATGCTGTCTTCTGCTGCAGCTACAGCCCAAGTCTTCTCTGTCTTTTTGTTTCTGCCCTTACGAAATCTTCTAGACCTTCTCTCCATGCACCGAAGTGAGAATTCAGTGGACAATTGCCACTAATATCCGTTTTAGAATTCAAGCCCGGTAGAAAAACGGGGGAGAGGTCCAAAAGTCCGACCAGAGCGGGAGCCACCAAATGTGCGACTTACTCCTTCATAGCCGCCAGCGGAAGCCTTAGGATCAACATACATTGCCCATCCCTGATTGCCCCTTGAGAAGGTGGTGGTGCGCCGTCACCACCTTGGACAGCTGCCGTCCATGTGGTGTAGGTACTCCCACAGTGCTGTTAGTGAGGGCGTTCCAGGTCTTTGACCAAACACAGTGAAGGAACGACCGATACATTTCTAGGTGAGTGGCTTGGAGGGGAGCTTTCAGTTGGTGGGTGTTCCCATGTATCTGCTGCCCTTGTTTTTCTAACTGGTAGAGGTCACAGATTTGGGAGGTTCTGTCAAAAGAGCCTTGGTGAGTTCCTTGTAGATGGTACACACAGCTGCCATTGTGTGATGGCGGTGGAAGGTGTGAATGTTTAAGTTATGGGGTGTCTTGTCCTGGATGAGCTTCTTTGAGAGTTGTTGGAGCTGCACTCATCCAGGCAAGTGGAGAGTTTCCATCGCAATCCCGACTTCTGTCTTGCAGACGGTGAGTTGGGAGGCAAGTTACTCACCGCAGAATTCCCAATCTCTGCTCTTGTACACTGGGAGAATGTGCAAACACCACACGGACAGTGACCCAGAGCCAGGATCGAACCTGGGACCTCGGCGCCGTGAGGCTGCAGTGCTACCCACTGCGGCACAGTGCTGCCCCCTCTCTTCCACAGTTGACATTAGATTGATGATTAATTAAACCCAATCTTGACAGATTTTTGTGAACCAAAATTATTCAGGGGTATGGGGCAATGACGAGTAAATGGAATTAGGCCATGGGCCAGCCGTGACTCCATCGAATGACGTGGAAGAGGCTTGAGGGGTTTAACGGCCAAATCCTATTTCTTTTTTTTTCAAATTTAGAGGAGTGGCCAATTATTTTTCTTTTTCCATTGAAGGGGCAATTTAGCGTGGCCAATCCACATCTTTTGGGTTGTGGGGGTGAAACCCACGCAGACACAGGGAGAATGTGCAAATTCCACATGGGCAGTGACCCAGGGCCGGGATTCAAACCCAGGTCCTCAGTGGCCCAGACCCAGTGCTAACCACTGCGCCTCATGCCGCCCTGCCAAATCCTATTTCTATGCAGAGGGTCATGTCAACCTCTTCAGAGCTCGCACTTGTCGTTATGGAGGGAAAACAGACCAGCTTTTTAAAAAAAAAAAGAAGAATTCCGAATTAAGGGGCAATTTAGCGAGGCCGATCCACCTACCCTCCATATCTTTGGGTTGTGGGGGTGAGAGCCACACAGGGTTAAACTTTTTGACCCTGCCACGAGACACCTTGTTTTAAATGACACCCAGCGATTAAGGCAGCGGCAATTGAGGAAATGGGGGTGCAGAGGGATTTGTGTTCCCGAGTCACTGACGGGCCGCGCGATTGAAATAGCTGAGCAGAGATGGGGCGTTGCTCCGAAGACGGGCGAGGAAGGTGGCCTCAGCCATAGTGGTGCCACCGAGCAACTAGATGGAACTCTGGGAGCATTTCCTTTGCCCCAGTGTATAGTAACAGCTCCCCCGACGTAATCCTAACTGGGACCTTGCAGGGTCAGGCCAACGCCAGGGGTTCACCCAATTTAAAACCAATTGATGTTTCAATGTGCGACCTCCGCAGTTGAGGGATGCAGTTATTCCAGTTTCAGTGACCGTCCCGCAGTTCATTTCCATCATAAATAGCCATTTCTTAAAGGTACATCCAGCTGTGATAGATATGAGCAGTGATTCAGTGGCATAAATGGGAATCTGTTTCATTCTCATTCTCCTGTCCAACTTTGCCCCAATAGTTTTTTCAAAATAAATTTAGACTATCCAATTATATATTTTTCCAATTAAGGGGCAATTTAGCGTGGCCAATCCACCTATCCTGCACATATTTGGGGTTTTTTTTTGTGGGGGTGAAAGCCACGCAGACATGGGGAGAATGTGCAAACTGCCCCAGTAATTCTGATTCACTCCACACTGTTCTGCAATGGCACCAGCTGGAAGCACATCCGTGTGCCGACTGCCTTTTTGGCGACTGCCTCAAGCTGGGAGAAGAGCACAAGTTACAAGTATTTAAATTATGTTAAAATGCATCAGATGCTGTCAGTTTCTCACCAGGTCCAGCACTTAGAATGAGACACCGCATGGAGGATCGCCAAGCCCCTGTCGGGAGGAATGAGTCTTGGCTGAGGGCCTGTAACAGGGAGACTGTCAGACTGCAGCCCTGTACTCCGACTCCAGCGTGGGGCTCAGCTGGGCGCCTATCCTCTGGAGTTGGATTGGAGCAGGTGGAACATCTTTCACGGCGCATGATTGGCCTGAGCTGGCGAGCTGCCATCTGCGCACAGCACAAACCTCCAGGGTTCGGTGCTCCATGCCTGCCTGCTGTCATTTTTAAACGATGGGACGTGAACGTTGGTGACGAGACCAGCACTTGTTCAAGGGCAATACCAGTGGGCTGCAGGGCCAATTCAGAGGGGCAGTTCAGAGTTGACCGCATTGCCATGTGGGTCTGGAGTCACATGTGGGCCAGACCTCCTTCCCTAGAGGGCATTACTGAACCAGTCGGGTTTTTACGATAATCGATGATATTTCCACGGCCACCATTGCTGAAATGAGCTTTACAATTCCAGATTGTATTAATTGGCTAGGGTGATAGCTCAGGACACCAGGCACCCTGTTCATCATCTTCGACTTGCCCCAGAGGAACATAGAACATAGAAAATACAGCACAGAACAGGCCCTTCGGCCCACGATGTTGTGCCGAACCTTTGTCCTAGATTAATCATAGATTATCATTGAATTTACAGTGCAGAAGGAGGCCATTCGGCCCTTTGAGTCTGCACCGGCTCTTGGAAAGAGCACCCTACCCAAACTCAACACCTCCACCCAACACCAAGGGCAATTTGGACATTAAGGGCAATTTATCATTGGCCAATTCACCTAACCCGCACATCTTTGGACTGTGGGAGGAAACCGGAGCACCCGGAGGAAACCCACGCAGACACGGGGAGGACGTGCAGACTCCGCACAGACAATGACCCAATCCGGAATCGAACCTGGGACCATGGAGCTGTGAAGCAATTGTGCTATGCACAATGCTACCGTGCTGCCCTTAAGAACAAATAAATCTACACTATATCATTTTACCGTAATCCATGTACCTATCCAATAGCTGCTTGAAGGTCCCTAATGTTTCCGACTCAACTACTTCCACAGGCAGTGCATTCCATGCCCCCACTACTCTCTGGGTAAAGAACCTACCTCTGATATCCCTCCGATATCTTCCACCTTTCACTTTAAATTTATGTCCCCTTGTAATGGTGTGTTCCACCCGGGGAAAAAGTCTCTGACTGTCTACTCTATCTATTCCCCTGATCATCTTATAAACCTCTATCAAGTCGCCCCTCATCCTTCTCCGCTCTAATGAGAAAAGGCCTAGCACCCTCAACCTTTCCTCGTAAGACCTACTCTCCATTCCAGGCAACATCCTGGTAAATCTTCTTTGCACCTTTTCCAGAGCTTCCACATCCTTCCTAAAATGAGGCGACCAGAACTGTACACAGTACTCCAAATGTGGCCTTACCAAAGTTTTGTACAGCTGCATCATCACCTCACGGCTCTTAAATTCAATCCCTCTGTTAATGAACGCGAGCACACCATAGGCCTTCTTCACAGCTCGATCCACTTGAGTGGCAACTTTCAAAGATGTATGAACAGAGACCCCAAGATCTCTCTGCTCCTCCACATTGCCAAGAACTCTACCGTTAACCCTGTATTCCGCATTCATATTTGTCCTTCCAAAATGGACAACCTCACACTTTTCAGGGTTAAACTCCATCTGCCACTTCTCAGCCCAGCTCTGCATCCTATCGATGTCTCTTTGCAGCCGACAACAGCCCTCCTTACTATCCACAACTCCACCAATCTTTGTATCGTCTGCAAATTTACTGACCCACCCTTCAACTCCCTCATCCAAGTCATTAATGAAAATCACAAACAGCAGAGGACCCAGAACTGATCCCTGCGGTACGCCACTGGTAACGGGGATCCAGGCTGAATATTTGCCATCCACCACCACTCTCTGACTTCTATCGGTTAGCCAGTTCGTTATCCAACTGGCCAAATTTCCCACTATCCCATGCCTCCTTACTTTGTGCAGAAGCCTACCATGGGGAACTTTATCAAATGCCTTACTAAAATCCATGTACACTACATCCACTGCTTTACCTTCATCCACATGCTTGGTCACCTCCTCAAAGAATTCAATAAGATTTGTTAGGCAAGACCTACCCCTCACAAATCCGTGCTGACTATCCCTAATCAAGCAGTGTCTTTCCAGATGCTCAGAAATCCTATCCTTCAGTACCCTTTCCATTACTTTGCCTACCACCGAAGTAAGACTAACTGGCCTGTAATTCCCAGGGTTATCCCTAGTTCCTTTTTTGAACAGGGGCACGACATTCGCCACTCTCCAATCCCCTGGTACCACCCCTGTTGACAGTGAGGATGAAAAGATAATTGCCAACGGCTCTGCAATTTCATCTCTTGCTTCCCATAGAATCCTTGGATATATCCCGTCAGGCCCGGGGGACTTGTCTATCCTCAAGTTTTTCAAAATGCCCAACACATCTTCCTTCCTAACAAGTATTTCCTCGAGCTTACCAATCTGTTTCACACTGTCCTCTCCAACAATATCGCCCCTCTCATTTGTAAATACAGAAGAAAAGTACTCATTCAAGACCTCTCCTATCTCTTCAGACTCAATACACAATCTCCCGCTACTGTCCTTGATTGGACCTACCCTCGCTCTAGTCATTCTCATATTTCTCACATATGTGTAAAAGGCCTTGGGGTTTTCCTTGATCCTACCCGCCAAAGATTGTTCATGCCCTCTCTTAGCTCTCCTAATCCCTTTCTTCAGTTCCCTCCTGGCTATCTTGTATCCCTCCAATGCCCTGTCTGAACCTTGTTTCCTCAGCCTTACATAAGTCACCTTTTTCCTCTTAACAAGACATTCAACCTCTCTTGTCAACCATGGTTCCCTCACTCGACCATCTCTTCCCTGCCTGACAGGGACATACATATCAAGGACACGTAGCACCTGTTCCTTGAACAAGTTCCACATTTCACTTGTGTCCTTCCCTGCCAGCCTATGTTCCCAACTTATGCACTTCAATTCTTGTCTGACAACATCGTATTTACCCTTCCCCCAATTGTAAACCTTGCCCTGTTGCACGTACCTATCCCTTTCCATTACTAAAGTGAAAGTCACAGAATTGTGGTCACTATCTCCAAAATGCTCCCCCACTAACAAATCTATCACTTGCCCTGGTTCATTACCAAGTACTAAATCCAATATTGCCCCTCCTCTGGTCGGACAATCTACATACTGTGTTAGAAAAGCTTCCTGGACACACTGCACAAACACCACCCCATCCAAACTATTTGATCTAAAGAGTTTCCACTCAATATTTGGGAAGTTAAAGTCACCCATGACTACTACCCTGTGACTTCTGCACCTTTCCAAAATCTGTTTCCCAATCTGTTCCTCCACATCTCTGCTACTATTGGGGGGCCTATAGAAAACTCCTAACAAGGTGACTGCGCCTTTCCTATTTCTGACTTCAACCCATACTACCTCAATAGGGTGATACTCCTCGAACTTCCTTTCTGCAGCTGTTATACTATCTCTAATTAATAATGCCACCCCCCCACCTCTTTTACCACCCTCCCTAATCTTATTGAAACATCTGTAACCAGGGACCTCCAACAACCATTTCTGCCCCTCTTCTATCCAAGTTTCCGTGATGGCCACCACATCGTAGTCCCAAGTACCGATCCATGCCTTACGTTCACCCACCTTATTCCTGATGCTTCTTGCGTTGAAGTATACACACTTCAACCCATCTCCGTGCCTGCAAATACTCTCCTTTGTCAGTGTTCCCTTCCCCACTGCCTCATTACACGCTTTGGCGTCCTGAATATCGGCTACCTTAGTTGCTGGACTACAAATCCGGTTCCCATTCCCCTGCCAAATTAGTTTAAACCCTCCCGAAGAGTACTAGCAAACCTCCCTCCCAGGATATTGGTGCCCTTCTGGTTCAGATGCAACCCGTCCTGCTTGTACAGGTCCCACCTTCCCCAGAATGCGCTCCAATTATCCAAATACCTGAAGCCCTCCCTCCTACACCATTCCTGCAGCCACGTGTTCAACTGCACTCTCTCCCTATTCCTAGCCTCGCTATCACGTGGCACCGGCAACAAACCAGAGATGACAACTCTGTCTGTCCTGGCTTTCAACTTCCAGCCTAACTCCCTAAACTTGTTTATTACCTCCACACCACTTTTCCTACCTATGTCGTTGGTACCAATGTGCACCACGACTTCTGGCTGCTCACCCTCCCCCTTAAGGATCCTGAAGACACGATCCGAGACATCCCTGGCCCTGGCACCCGGGAGGCAACATACCTTCCGGGAGTCTCGCTCGCGACCACAGAATCTCCTATCTATTCCCCTAACCATTGAATCTCCTACAACTATTGCTTTTCTATTCTCCCCCCTTCCCTTCTGAGCCTCAGAGCCAGACTCCGTGCCAGAGACCTGACCGCTAGGGCCTTCCCCCGGTAGGTCATCCCCCCCAACAGCATCCAAAACGGTATACTTGTTTTGAAGGGGAACGGCCACGAGGGATCCCTGCACTGTCTGCCTGTTTGTTTTTTTCCCCCTGACTGTAACCCACCTATTCTTGTCCAGTACCTTGGGTGTGGTTACCTCCCTGTAACTCTTCTCAATCACCCCCTCTGCCTCCCGGATGATCCGAAGTTCATCCAGCTTCAGCTCCAGTTCCCTAACACGGTCTTTGAGGAGCTGAAGTTGGGTGCACTTCCCGCAGGTATAGTCAGTGGGGACACCGGTGGTATCCCTCACCACCCACATCCTACAGGAGGAGCATGTAACTGGCCTAGCCTCCATCCCCTCTTACCTTACAGAATATAGCTGCTGTGTGGACTAACTAGATCTCCGCCCTCCGACTCTGCTCCCAGTCAGCTACACTTCCTGTAAACTCCTGGCTCTCTTCGCACTCTTTGCGGAAATGTTGGAAACAAAATGAAAGGAGCACCTTACTCCCTCCTCACCTAACTCCCTCGGTCACCAAACTCTCACTATCGCACTCAAAAAGCACCAAATTCAGCACTCAGTGCAAACAAAGTCTGCACTGTAGGGGATCACTTTTATACTGTGAATCTAGCCTCTGAAAACTGGCCTAATCCAATTAACTAATTAACAAGCTCCAGCTGCAAGTGCCTAGAAGTAGAAGCCTGTTTAAAGCTGATTGAAAATTCACCTTCTTCTAAACCAAACAGCAACTTTTAAGTTAATTAACTAAATAAAAGAAAGACTAAACTTTAGATAAAAATGAAGCCTTATACTCCCTCGGTCACCAAACTCTCACTATCGCACTCAAAAAGCACCAAATTCAGCACTCAGTGCAAACAGAGATTTAACACTTAGTTGAAGCTGAAAGTTTTATTAACGTGCCTGTACCCACCCACCTATCCAGCCAGCCTGGGTAAGCTGCATTTTAGTTTGCCTCAGGATCCTTGGGGGGGGAGAAGATTTCTTCAGAGGGCCCGACTGGAAGCTGGCTGCTAATTGGCCCATTGGGATTCGGCTTTCCCAAAATCTCAATCTCAACTGCTGAACCGGAATGGAAGAGGAACGTTTGGTTGGGTTCGGCTCCCGGTGTCTGCAGGAACTTTCAATTGGCCGCCAGGCGACATGCTGTGGTATGTGCGTGCGTGTGTCTGGGCCACTTCTCCCTCCTGAGAGTGACACGGGTGGTGGGATGCCACTGGGTTCGTTCCAGCTGAACCACCCGCAAAGAACCATCAGCCCACTACCCCAGCCCATAAAGCCAATCTTCGGATTACTGCCAATCTGCTTGTTCCTGAATGCCAGAGAGATCAAACAGTCTGCCGCACTCTCCTCCCGTGTCTCATTCGCCTGCAGTGTTGTATAGAAGGTCAGATGCACTGAACAGGATTGATGGACAGTCTGGTGGTACTGCCAAATTCCTATATTGCTGACATTTGTCATCTTCTTCTCATCAGGACAAATACTAGAATGCTACATTTCAAAACGATTTATACCACAGGAGCAAAGGGCGATGATTGGTTGGCAAGTTGACTGGCTGACGTGTTGCCGTGGAGAATGCAGCATGGAACTACTGGATCCCCAAGCTCAGGAAAGCCCCCCCAAAAATGCAAGCCTTGAATATATATTCCTTTTGCTAGCAGAGCTGAGAGAGCTGCCTTGTCTCTCACTACCTATGTCCAACTGCAATAAAATTAGCTAACCTAAAACTGAAAAGCTTCTCTGCCTTACAAGGCCCTAGTTGCTCAGCAATGCCGGCATACCACTGCTGGTCTATTTATTCTTCACACCGCAGCCCTCTCTAAACACAATAGAAAACACAGTTAGAACTTAACCAACCCTCATACATACAAGCACCTTTGTCCAGCATGGATCTAACTACAGGCACAGAAACATTAAACTAAATGCACTTAAAAACTATACCTTATTCGTAATGTTTACCAGTAGAAACAAATAAATCCCTTTAAACTACTGACAGGAGCGTTATTAGGTCAAATGCTTGGCCCGGGAGGTAGGTTTTTAGGAGAATTTTAAAGGTAGAGGTGTTTAGGTAGGGAACTGGAGAGCTTAGGACCCAGGCAACTGAAGGCACGGCCGGCAAGTGGTGAGGGGGGGGGGGGGGGGGGGGGGCAATAAGGTCGGAATGAATGGGTGTCTCAGTACAATCAAGCCCTGTCTGAATGAATCCTCACTTTGTGTTCACCCTCTCTATTTCTTTTGACGCAGATGTAACCGTTGCTTATCAGAACGGTTTACCGGTGCTCTCCTTGAACCTACCGTCGCGGCGAGAGCGCTGCCAGTTCACCCTCCGGCCCATCTCCGACTCCGTGGGCATCTTCTTGAAGCAGTTGCAGGCAGAGGATAAAGGCATCGATAGAGTCGCTATCTACACCCTAGGTACGGCGTCCGGACGTGCACTGCCGGGCCTGCACATTTATTTAACGCAGGGACTAAAACGGCCACGGGGTAACATGGCATTGGAGCATTGCTGAACTGAAGTTGGAACTCAAAGCTTCACTCGCAGGCTCCAAGTGGAAAATCCACTTACCCAAGGTGGGACCTGAATTTTGCGATGAATTAGAGTCGGGTTTCAAATGAAAAGTAGAAGGTTAGCTATCGCAACACTTGGTGAGTAATTTGCAGTTCATTAGCAGGGGTGTCGGAAGTTGAAACTGACACTGCACAGTCTTTGTTTCCATCATTGTAGGGATGGAATTTCCTGAACACATGAAATTAATTATGGAGGAAAAAGGAGGAATAGCGAAACTGACTAACGATTCGGCAAGATGAAAAACCCAACTGGAAACCGGATTTCAGTTTGTGACAGAAATTGATTCCCGGCACGGTGGCACAGTAGTTAGCACTGCTGCCTCACGGTGCCGAGGACCTGGGTTCGATCCCGGCCCCGGATCACTGGCAGTGTGGGGTTTGCACATTCTCCCCGTGTCTGCTTGGGTCTCACCCCCACAACCCAAAAAGATGTGCAGTCATTGGCCACGCTATATTGCCCCTTAATTGGGGGGGGAAAAATTGGATACTCTAAATTTATTGAAAAAAGAAACAAAACAAATTATTCCTAAAATTAAAATAAAGATTGAAATGAGGCTACAACTAAAATTAAGACCATTTGCAGGAATGAACAACACGATCTCCTCTTCTGCCAGGTTCCATGAACAATGAGCCAATAGGTTGACGTTCCACGTTACATACGCTAAATGCTGTCACTAAGATACCGCCAAAAATGTACTTCTGAAGAGATTTATAGCTCGTCTGATAAATGTATTATTTTGAGTTCCTGGTTTCCTTGTTCTTTTCTCCAGGGTTCCTGTTCGAACCCAATTCCAGAGTTACAGACGTTATAGAGTTTCCAGTGCAGAAGGAGGTCATTCGGCCCATCGAGTCTACACCAGCCCTTGGAAAGAGCAGCCTACTAAGTCCACTCATCCACCCTATCTCCGTAACCCAGTAACCCCACCAAACCTTTTGGGCACTAAGGGCAATTTAGCACGGCCAATCCACCTAACCTGCACATCTTTTGACTGTGGGAGGAAACCGGAGCACCCGGAGGAAACCCACGGAGACATGGGGGGGGGGGAAGTGAAAACTCCACACAGAGAGTCAACCAAGGCCGGAATTGAACCCGGGTCCCTGGCGCTGTGAGGCAGAAGTGGTAACCACTAGGGCAGCACGGTGGCGCAGTGGTTAGCACTGCTGTCTCACGGCGCCGAGGTCCCAGGTGCGATCCCGGCTCTGGGTCACTGTCCGTGTGGAGTTTGCACATTCTCCCCGTGTTTGCGTGGGTTTCGCCCCCACAACCCAAAGATGTGCAGGCTAGGTGGATTGGCCACGCTAAATTGCCCCTTAATTGGAAAAAATGAATTGGGCATTCTTAAAACAAAAAGTAGGTTACTTGTCTTTAAAGAAAGAAGTGCTAACCACTGTACCACCGTGCCGCCGTTGTATAAATCTTGGCCATTGAATGTAACACATGGGATTAGGGGCAGGTGTAGACTAAAGTCCCTCCATCCTCCTCCGCCATTCAATGCAGTCATACCTGATGTTCTCCCTCGACTTCCCTTGACCTCCCGCTCCCCACATCCCCTTGATTGCCTGCAGGACCAAAGATTTGTCTACCTCGGCCTTGAACTGAATACCGTGGAGCATCCACAGATTCTCTGGGGTGGAGAATTCCGAAGATTCGCAACTCCCTTGAGTCCAGAGGTTTTTCCCCATCGCGGTCCTAAATGACCGACCCCCGTCCCCTGAAGTTGTGTCCCCCGTGTCTGAGATCTCCCTACTAACGAAAATATTCTGTCTGCCCTTTCGATTCCCGTCCAAATCTTGTATGATTCAATGAGATCACCTTTCAT
The DNA here is from genome assembly GCF_047496885.1 of Scyliorhinus torazame. NCBI lineage: Eukaryota > Metazoa > Chordata > Chondrichthyes > Carcharhiniformes > Scyliorhinidae > Scyliorhinus > Scyliorhinus torazame. Next base: position 11,251,018 of record NC_092734.1, read on the forward strand.
TCTTCGTAAATTCCAATTTGTTGAACGGGATTAACTCTTACCCCTGTGAAGACTGGTGGTGCAGGGCGAATGGCTAATGAACAAGTGATGAGATTGGTATTGTAAATTATTATGATCCCGGATACCGGACGGAAACCCCAATATTTTGTTTTATTTGTGCGACTGTGAGGAGAGGATATTTTGTTTCAGGAATGACTCCATGCACAAATGGGGATATGGTACATTAAAACAAACTTTATTAATAATACAGTATAAAGACAATAGCTTACAATAACCTGATAACCATTTCTTAACAATGCTGATGAAACACTAACTCCTTACTGCTATCCTTTATGTCCACTCGAGCAAAACCCCTCTCTAGTCACAATCCTCTTTTAAATACAGTTGGCAGACTCAGGAATACTTGCTGTAAAGAGATGTCACTTTGAGAAAGAGAGATCCTTCAGGAACCAGCTGCAGATTCTTGCCTGTGTCAAACTACTGTTTAACCTGCCAGCCATTTCAGTAACTGCTGTCTGTTCACAAGCAAAATCTTTTTAACTAAACTGCTTTGGGAAAAGAAGTTAATCTGTTCACAGACCGATCCAAAAACTGACCTGAAACTCCAGAAACTGCGTCAGCCCCTGGCTCCTCCCATTAACTACATCATCTTACTAAGCTGAACACAGTGTCTCTAATCATCTGCTCCTCAGGGAACCTTCTTTACATAAACAAAATTCCATTAGCACAAATTCAGCAAACTACATCCCTGGCTGGAATGAATTATGATCTTACTTTTACGATGCTTTAATTACTCCGCCATCTCCAAATGGTGTCTGGTGCCTTTCAAACCAGGGTTTTTAAAAAACGTGACTGCAGCGGTCGCGCACTGAACCAGGTGTTTAACCCTTACTGCACCAACTATACATAATACAATATATCTGAAATTCCTTCACTCATCACAAGATGGATGGGATTATGTTGGATGAAGGGTTACTTGTGTTGGTAATTGTGCTGCCACTGATACATGTTTGGTCTGATTGCTCTATATCTGTTACCCCACACCCCCACAGATGGAATTCGAATAGCCGCATCGACGGGAATCGACATTCTGCTTCTAGATGACTTTAACTTGGTGATAAATGACGTAACGCACCACGTGCAGCCACCAAAGAAAGGTAAGCTAACCGAGTGTGTCCGACTACTGAAACTAACCTATATATAACCCAACATCCATCAACTGTAGTTTCTGCGGCATCTCCCGTTGCTGTGTTGTTCTTATCCTAACGCGCACCGAGTCTCGTTCACCCCTTTATCCTCTGACCTATATTGGTTCCTGGTCAAGCAGAAGCCCAGTTTTGAAATTCTCACCCTTGTTTTCAAATCCCTCCATGACCTCGCCTACCCCTACCTCTGTCGTCTCCTCCAGCTCTCCAGACCTCTGACGTGTGCACTGCACTCCCCCAATTCTGGCCTCTTGCGCATTCCCTGGTTGATGATCGCTCCAACGTTGGTCGACGTGCCTTCAGCAGTCTGGAACTCTGGATTTCGCCCCCCCCCCCAAACTCTCTGCCTCTTTCAACCTTCCTAAAGACCACTTCTTCGATCAAGATAGTCAACATCTTTTCCCAAAGGTAGAGGAGTGTAGAACTAGGGGGCATAGGTTTAAGGTGAGGGGGGAGAGATACAAAAGAGGGGAAATTGTTTCACGCAGAGGGTGGTGAGCATCTGGAACGAGTTGCCAGAGGCAGTGGTAGAGGCGGGTACAATTCTGTCCATTAAAAAGCAGTTACATGGGCAGGGTGGGTATAGAGGGATCTGGGCCAAATGCGGGCAAGTGGGACTAGCTTAGTGATAGAAACTGGGCGACATGGACAAGCTGGGCCGAAGGGCCTGTTTCCATGTTGCAAACATCTATGACTCTAAGCTTTTGGCCACCTGCCCTAATATCTCAGATTCAGCACGGTGTCACTTTTTCCCAATAACGTTACTATGAAGAACTTTAAGACACTAAATTAAGGGTGCTATATGAAGGCAGTAACAACCCTGGAGAAAAATCATCAGAACATTAAAAGGGAAATCCATGGTCCGGCAATTGAAAATGTAGCTAATCGAGTCGGCGACCCCAACCTGCTTATAAATTGGGAATCTCTCAGCACCTTCTTCCTGATGGGAAATTAGCCTAATTAACGATGACGGAAGCTCGTTACATTACACCATTGTGCTTCTTTATTCATGAGGGCAGAACGATCAGGTTAGGCCTTGCTGAAAAGCAGGAGTGATTATTTCAGGAATGATTGGATTTTTTTTTTTAAACTTGCCTTTAACTAGCTCGTTATCGTGTCTCTCAAAGTAATGTCAACTGCCTCGCAGCCAATTAATTTTAGTTATGATGACTGCTTCTTAGACTTAGACAGATACGCAGCTAAATTAAACAGACGCGTATTGCAGCCAGTCCGTATAATTGGTGTTTTGGTGGTGGTGTTTACATGGAATGTGCAGCACAGGCTTGGCCAGTCAAACCTCCTCCCACCGCTCTTCACCCCCCCCCCCGCCCCCCGCATTTCCTTCTGTTCCTCTTTCTTTCCTGAGTCCATCAAACTTGCCTCGTCTATCTGTGCCGTTCACCTCCAACCTCTGGTCTCTTTATTCTTTTGTGGGACGTGGGGTGGGGTCGCTGGAAGGGCCGGAGTATGTTGCTCATCCCTTGAACTGAACCCACATTGCCCTGGAATGGAGAGGTTTTTGCTAGTTAAGAGTCGGCCACCTTGCTGTGGGTCTGGGGGGCCAGGTTAGCGAAACAGGTGGGGGGTTTTGCAATAATCGGTGATGGTCACTATTACTGAGACTAGCTTTCAATTCCAGATTTCATTCGGTGAAATGGTAGGATTTGAACCCATGTCCCCTGAGCATCTGCCTGGCGCTGTGGATTCCCAGTCCAGGGACATTACCGCGATGCCACTAGCTCCCCATGTCCCACAGTCTCCGCACTCTCTGGGTGAAATTAAATGAAATGAAATGAAAATCGCGTTTTGTCACAAGTAGGCTTCAAATGAAGTTACTGTGAAAAGCCCCTAGTCGCCACATTCCGGCGCCTCTCGAACAGATCCAGAGATGGGGTAACTCCAGGTTAAAGAGGTGTGAATTGTGTCAAGCCAGGACAGTTGGTAGGATTTTGCAGGCCAGATGGTGGGGGATGAATGTAATGCGACATGAATCCCAGGTCCCGGTTGAGGCCGCACTCGTGTGCGGAACTTGGCTATACGTTTCTGCTCAGCGATTCTGCGTTGTCGCGCGTCCTGAAGGCCGCCTTGGAGAACGCTTACCCGGAGATCAGAGGCTGAATGCCCTTGACTGCTGAAGTGTTCCCCGACTGGAAGGGAACATTCCTGCCTGGTGATTGTTGCGCGATGTCCGTTCATTCGTTGTCGCAGCGTCTGCATGGTCTCGGGACATCCTTTCCTGCAGCGTATGAGGTAGACAACTTTGGCGGAGTCGCACAAGTATGTACCGTGTACCTGGTGGGTGGTGTTCTCACGTGTAATGGTGGTATCCATGACAATGATCTGGCACGTCTTGCAGAGATTGCCATGGCAGGGCTGTGTGGTGTCGTGGTCACTGTTCTGAAGGCTGGTTTGCTGCAAACAATGGTTTGAGGTTGCGCGGTTGTTTGAAGACAAGTAGTGAGGGTGTGGGGATGACCTTGGCAAGACTTGTTGAAGGCTGTGAAGAAGATGTCATAGTTTCTCCGCTCCGGGTAAGTACTGGACGACGAAGGGTATTCTGTCAGTTGTGTCCCGTGTTTGTCTTCTGAGGAGGTCGGTGAGTTTTTTTGCTGTGGCGCGTTGGAACTGTCGCTCGATGAGTCGAGCGCCATATCCCGTTCGTACGAGGGCATCTTTCAATGTCTGCAGATGTCTGTTACGCTCCTACTCGTCTGAGCAGATCCAGTGTAGACTTGTCCATAGGGGATGGCTTCTTTAACGTGATGTGTTTAGGGTGGAAGCTGGAGAAGTGGAGCATCGTGAGGTTATCCGTGGGCTTGCGGTAAAGCAAAGTGCTGAGGTGACCGTCCTTGATGGAGACGAGTGTGTCCAAGAATGCAACTGATTTTGGAGAGTAGTCCATGGTGAGTCTGATGGTTGGATGGAACTTATTGATGTCATCGTGTAGTCGTTTCAGTGATTCTTCGCCGTGGGTCCAAAGGAAAAAAATGTCATCGATATATCTGGTGTATAACGTCGGTTGAAGGTCCTGTGCGGTGAGTAGGTCTTGTTCAAACTTGTGCATGAAGATGTTGGTGTATTGGGGTGCAACTGTGGTCCCCATGGCTGTTCCGTGCGTCTGGATGAAGAACTTGTTGTCGAAGGTGAAGATGTTGTGATCCAGAATGATGCGGATGAGTTGCAGAATTGCATCTGGAGATTGGCAGTTGTCGGTGTTGAGTACTGAGGCTGTTGCAGCAATGCCGTCGTCATGGGGGATGCTGGTGTAGAGTGCCGAGACGTCCATTGTGACGAGGAATGTTCCTGGTTCAACTGGTCCATGGGTGCTGAGTCTCTGTAGGAAGTCCGTTGTGTTGCGACATAAGCTGGGCGTACCTTGTACGATGGGTTTCAAGATGCCCTCGATGTAGAATACGGAGTGGCAAAAATCATCCAATGTGGTTAATGAAAGCACTGTTGGCTTTCTGATTGTCTGTGGGCAGCGAGCGCCCTGGTGTCATTTAAGCACGCCATGTTGGGACAACCAACAGAGGGGGGGGGGGGGCGGCAAACATTGGCCGTAGGAGGTTGTGTCAGGCCATGTCCAGGCATGTTGCAATCAGAGTTGACCACCCTACTTTTTCACCTGTGCGCACTCCCGGGTTTGAATGTTCCGGCCATACGGGGAGAAGACATGGGGAGGCACTAAGTCATGATGCTCATTTGGATTGCCAGGGCAGGTGCAATGGGCCGAATGGCCTTCTCCATTCTGTGGTGCTAATCCAAAAAGCGAAATATCTCGGATGCTGGAATTCTGAAGCAAAAACTTCAAAGGGCTCAGCAGGCGGAGAGAGAAACGGAGTTAATGTTTCAGTCGGTTAAATTTGATCAAAACTCAATGCTGTCCCGTGCCTGTGTGGGTCTCACCCCCACAACTCAAAGGGCAGCACGGTAGCATGGTGGTTAGCACAGTTGCTTCACAGCTCCAGGGTCCCAGGTTCGATTCCCAGCTTGGGTCACTGTCTGTGCGGAGTCTGCACGTTCTCCCCGTGTCTGCGTGGGTTTCCTCCGGATGCTCCGGTTTCCCCCCACAGTCCAAAGATGTGCGGGTTAGGTGGATTGGCCATGATAAATTTCCTTAGTGCCCAAAATTTCCCATAGTGTTGGGTGGGGTTACTGTGTTATGGGGATAGGGTGGAGGTGTTGACCTTGGGTAGGGTGCTCTTTCCAAGAGCCGGTGCAGACTCGATGGGCCGAATGGCCTCCTTCTGCACTGTAAATTCTGTGATTCTATGTGCAGGGTAGGTGGATTGGCCACGCTAAATTGCCTCTGAATTGGAAAAGAACCCAATGCTGTGGTGTCTGACGGTCTTGATCAGGGCGCCACCATCCTGTGTGGGATTTGCGAATCAACTTTAAAATTCTTATTACCTCTGCAAAGCAACTTTGTGAGAATTGAGATCTGGTGCAAGACTTGACAATTGTGCTGGGGCCAAGACCTTTACGATGTTGCTCTGCTGTCACCTAGTGGTAGGCAGCACAAAGTGCACGTGGCTATCGGAATACTCTCGCTGCCGTTGTAGCACCCACTTCCATTGCAGCCTGTTCTCCCTCAAACCTTCATAGCCACACAGACGCAAAAGACAAGTGCTTCTATTACCTTTTTGTGATTGTTCCAGGAGTTCGAGCACCATTCGTACTGTCATGTTGCCGCCTTTTTTTCCTGGGAGCTTGCCGTGCAGCAAATGGCCGCCTACGTAATCGACACGGTGCTTCAGTGACATTCGCTGTACACGATTGCGTTTGAAGCATTAGATGCGATAAGAGGCCTTATTATGAATCTTGCTCTGTTTATAAGGTTATGGTGCGGCCGCATTTGGACTATTGCGTGCAATTCTGGTCACCGCATTACAGGAAGGATGTGGAAGCATTGGAAAGGGTGCAGAGGAGATTTACCAGAATGTTGCCTGGTATGGAGGGAAGATCTTATGAGGAAAAGCTGAGGGACTTGAGGCTGTTTTTGTTAGAGAGAAGAAGGTTAAGAGGTGACTTAATTGAGGCATACATGATGATTGGATAGGGTGGACAATGAGAGCCTTTTTCCTCGGGTGGTGATGTCTAGCACGAGGGGGACATAGCTTTAAATTGAGGGGAGATAGATATAGGACAGATGTCAGAGGTAGGTTCTTTACTCAGAGAGTAGTAAGGGCGTGGAATGCCCTGCCTGCAACAGTAGTGGACTCGCCAACATTAAGGGCATTCAAATGGTCATTGGATGGACATATGGACGATAAGGGAATAGTGTAGATGGGCTTTAGAGTGGTTTCACAGGTCGGCGCAACATCGAGGGCCGAAGGGCCTGTACTGCGCTGTAATGTTCGATGTTGTCCAGCTCCCCCTCAGGCAGCGGTTTATTCATCCCCAGCCTCCAGTGGTGACCTTGGGTCAGTCTCTGAATTGAACCCAGCGAGTGGAGGGTGGGGCAGTGTGTCTGAGGGGGTGACTGTTGTCGGGCCAACTTGCTCTGGGAGTTTCGGGAAAGTTCGCCTCTTGACTGTAAACGTTCTTTTACTTTTCAATTTGACAGAGAGCCTGACCCATGAAGACACCGAGACGATGAATGACGTCAAGATCCTTGTGCAGAAGCTCTTCACCGCCTTGCACATTGAGGAGCACCAACTGCAGAAGGAGCAGGAGCTACAAAGACGAATGGAGGAGCTCAACGCTGAGATTGAACCACTTGAGAAAGTAGGTGCACGTTCTCCTCGCTGACGGACATTGTATTTTCTCAGCTGGCCAACATACTGGCTGAGGGTGTACGCACCGGTGACGTGTTATTCCACAGGCGCGCACTCTACTGAAGGGCCAATTCACCCCATGTAAGAAATAGGAGTGGGCCGCTCAGCCCTTAGAACCAGCTCCTCCTATCCCTTAATACCCGTCGCATCCAAAAATACATTGGCTCCCATCATGAATATGCGCAGTAAGACGATTAGCAACACCAGGTTAAAGTGCAACAGGTTTATTTGGAATCACTAGCTTTCGGAGCGCACCTCCTTCACCAGGTGAATATGCTCAACAGGTGAATTCCAAAGATTTGAGGGAAGAAATGTCTCCTGATCTCGGCCCTCAAAACGGTTTTATATCGGTAGCCTCATGTTCCGGCCTCCCCCATGAGGGGGAACATCCTCCCATACCGACCCTGTCCGGCCCCTGTAAGAAATGTATACTTTTTAATTAGATCGTCTCTTAAGTCTTCTAAACTTTTCCCTCATAGGCCAATTATGTTACTCCTCTAGTGAGCCTTTGTTGTACTCCCTCTTGGCCAAGTACATCCTTCCTGAGCCAAAGAGACCAAAAGTGCTCATCCCGCTGTGGCCGCGCCAATACCCCGTATAACTGTTGACCTCTCTACCCTTGTGCTCCGATCGCCTCGTCACAAAAGCTAGCACGTCCTTTCTTTTCCTAACCCCTTGCCGTACCTGCACGTTAACGAGAACATTCACCGCTTCGGCATTTTAAAAAGTAAGCGTTACTCGAGCTCTTATCGCTGAAGATTCTCTTCCTCTTTTTTTTCTCCCCCCCTACGGCGTAGGTCAAGTTGGAATTAGCCAGGAGAGCCGAGAAGAGGTCGAGCTGGGTACTGTGGGGAGGAATGGCATTCATGGCCACGCAGTTCGGAATCCTGGCTCGGCTCACCTGGTGGGAATATTCCTGGGACATCATGGAGCCCGTCACCTACTTCATCACATACGGCACTGCAATGGCCATGTACGCCTATTTTGTAGTCACGCGGCAGGTAAGCCCTTGCGCTTTGCTTTTCCTTCCCAGCCTGGTTTTGGAAGTTGCCTGACGTTTGTTTATGTTGGAAAAGAAAAATACAATTCCCGATCCTTAAACCGAGCACGGGTTTTTACAGCACCGACGCAGGCTGGTCACCCCAGCCGGTTCATGCCGATCTTCCCCCCCCCCCCCCGCCCAAATCTAATTCCCGTCCCCTCTGATCTCTCCCCATGGGAGACTTTGCGGGCAGCACTTGGAGAGGTTTGAGGTGGCAAAGGGGAGGGGGGGTGAAGAGGGAGCTATTCCCCCTTTCTTTTTTTTATACATTCTTTCATAGAGCGTGGCAACGCTGACCAGCCCTATTGCCCACACCTAATTGCCCCTAATCGCTAGGCCATTCCAGAGGGGGTAGTTCAGAGTCAGCCACATCACTGTGGGTCTGGATTCACGTGTAGGCCAGACCGGGTAAGGGCGGCAGATTTCCTTCCCTCAAGGACATTAGTGAACCAGACTATCGGCAACGGTTTCACGGTTAGCTTTTTAATCCCAGGTTATTCACTGAATTTAAATCCCACCGGCTGCCTGGGTGGACTTTGAACCCTCGACGCCCAGAGCATTAGGCTGGGTTACTAGTCCGGTGACTTTGTTACCGTTTTTCCTCAGGATTTGGTTTGCCTCCACTGCTCAGACCCGCGTCCTTTCCTCACTCGTAGTCCCAGTGCCATCAGAAGGGGGGGGGGGGGGAGCAGCATGCCGACCGTTTCCTTGGCAGCTCCAGAGGTGAGAATGTTCACTCTGCTGTTCCCGGGTAATATTCATCCCCCAACCGCGTCACTAAAAACAGACTGCCCGCTCGTTATCGCATTGCTGTTTGCGGGATCGTGCTGTGCTCAAATATTGGCTGTTGCATTCCCTGCATTAAAACAGTGACTACACCTCAAGTGCTTCATTGGTTGTAAAGCTCTTTGACCATGAAAGGGGCCGTATAAATGTAGGTCTTTAATGTCTCCTTTCCCAAAGTTGGGCATTTATTTTCGGTAATTAACTTACCCCTCGTCATGGAATCCTCCTGATACCCTCTCCGCTCTGCTTCCCACAGGAGTACATTTATCCCGATGCCAAAGACAGGCAGTATCTACATTTCTTTCACACAGCAGCTCAAAAGACAAAATTTGATATTGAAAAATACAACCAGCTCAAGGATGCGATTGTTCAGGTGAGAGGAATGACGGGGTTGCTGGGGTAACCAAGGCTAGGTCCTCTGTTCCGCGGATTGGGACTGGCTCCCTGTGGGATTGCGAAACGAGCGTGGTTAGGAGACGTCCGAGTGACAGAAACCTAGTGTAGACGGGGTGGGACGCCATCTGTGTTCGGCATCCAAATTGTGCGGGATGGGGCACTGCTGCATTTGTAAATACAGAGGTGGGAATCCTCACCTCGCTGCCCAGAGTGTGAGCTCTCTATGCTCTGTCTCCTACATGGGATGCGGTTAAAGGGTTAGCTGCACAGGACGCTATTAGGAAATGGGTGTTGCATGTAGAGAGAGAGAAGCAGAATAGTCCTCTGAAAACAACTTACTCTCTGCTAGGACCAATCCAACCCAGGCAATTACTGCCCCGTCAGTCTACCCTCGATCACCAGTAATGGAAGGTATCGTCGACAGCGCTTTCGAGCGGCACTTACACAGCAATGACCCGCTCGCGCGCTCAGTTTGCCAGGGTCACTCTGATCCTGACCTCATTGCAGCCTTGGTTCGAACACGGACAAAAGAGCTGAACTCCGGGGGGCAGCACGGTGGCGCAATGGTTAGCATTGCTGCCTCACTGCGCCAAAGTCCCAGGTTCGATCCCGGCTCTGGGTCACTGTCCGTGTGGAGTTTGCACATTCTCCCCGTGTTTGCGTGGGTTTCGTCCCCACAACCCAAAGATGTGCAGGCTAGGTGGATTGGCCACGCTAAATTGCCCCTTAATTGGAAAATATTGATTGGACAAAATGGAAAAGCTGAACTCCAGAGGTGAGAGAGTGACTGCAGGCAGCATTTGGTCGAGTGTGACATCAAACAGACTGGTGTCAAATGAGAAGCAGGGGGGAAACCCTCCCTGCTGGTAGGAGTCCTACCCGGCACAAAGGATGTGGTTGGCGGTCAATCATCTCAGTCCCCGGGACACCACTTTGACATCCTCAGGGTAGTTGTCCTCGGTCCAACCATCTTCAGTTGGTTCATCAATGACCTTCACTCCATCAGAAGGTCAGAAGTGGGGATATTTGCGGATGACTGCACAATGTTCAGCACCTTTCACGACTCAGATAATGAAGCAGTCCGTGTCCAAATGCAGCAAGACCTGGACAATATCCAGGCTTGGGCTGACAAGTTGCATTCATTCCACAGAAGTGTCAAGCAATGACCATCTCCAACAAGAGAGAATCTAACCATCTCTACTTGATATTCAATGGCATTACCATCGCTGAATCCCTCACTATCAGCATCCTGGGGGGCTTACCATTGATCAGACTCTGAACTGGACTAGCCATATAGATACTGTAGCTGCAAGAGCAGGTCAGAGGCTGGGAATCCTGCAGCGAAGGACTCGCCCCCTGACTCCCCAAAGCCTGTCCACCATCTACAAGGCACAAGACAGGAGTGTGATGGAATACACGCCACTTGCCTGGATGAGTGCGGCTCCCAACAACAATCGAGAAGCTCAACACCATTCAGGACAAAGCAGACAGTTTGATTGGCACGCCCATCCACAAACATTCACTCCCTCCACCACCGTCGCACAGCGGCAGCCGTGTGCACCATCTACAAGATGCACAGCAGGAATTCACCAAGGCTACTTCGACAACACCTTCCAAACCCGTGCACTTGAAGGACAAGGGCAACAGATGCCTGGGAACATCACCACCTGCAGGTTCCCCTTCAAGCCACACGCCATCCTAACTTTGGAAATGTGTCACTGTTCCTCCCTGGTCATGCAATGATTTGTAAAGTGGGATGAATTTTAAAATGGATGTATTGCAGTACCAGGAGGCAGTGTAGCTCAGCGAGCACAGGGATGGTTGGTGAGCTTCAGCAGAGTTTCTTCTGTGAATTCAAGTTAATGTAAGATGGGCGTCCAGGTGTTTATTGGAATAAATTAAATCGAGAGGTGAGAAAATCCTGGATTGAGGGTTTCAGCAGCAGCTGGGCCGAGGGGCGGGGGGGAAGGGGGGGGGGGGGGGCGGGGAACTGGGTGATGATATGGAGGTGGTAAGAATGGGCCAGGGGTTTGCTGACGGCCGGATATGTGGTGGGAACCGGGTCTGGGGGTTAGGGAGCACACCGAGAATGCTGCAATCTGGCTCAATCTCAGATTGTTGCCTGAAGGAGGGATTTGGGGGGGGGGGACACAATGGGTAGGGAAGGAGTATGAGGTGGAGACGGAAAAGGGCTTGGACGTTACTGATCGCCCAGAACTGGTGGCCAGACGAACACTCGTACAATTTGGACACTGTGGTAAGAGTGCTGAAGGAAATTCATTTGTAGCTTTGGGACATCCTAAACTCCAGAACGATTCACTGAAAAGCAAGTTCTTTCCTACTGTAGAATACAATTGATTTGTGCGGCAACATTGTGGTGTGGAGGAGGGGGAGGGAGGGTGGGGCAGTTGCCCCAGGCGATTTGGGATTCCTGCCCCTTGTAACGCTGGATAACTTTGCATTTCAGGCCGAGCTGGACTTGAAACGTCTCCGGGATCCACTCCAGCTCCACCTCCCCATCCGGCCAGTCAGTGACCAGGAGTGAGGAACACACGAAGGGCGACTCCCTCTTTTCCCCCACCTCCCTTACCCCGCCCCTCCCTTCCACCACCCTGCCAGTCCACACTTCCATTCCCACCCGCCGACCCGTGGAATGCCTGGCGACGCCGAGACCGGGGGTTGGGGGGGGGGCACCCCCTTACCCATTGGAACCGAACGCTGGCGCGTTCTGAAGATTAGCCGAGAAAGGGGGGGTTTTGAGACCACATCGAGATGCCAGGCGCCTTGCAAACGCCAACAAGGCGGACAGAGCGGGGCGCCGCCTTTCGAACTGACGGCACGCGGGGCAGATGGGGGAAATGCACGTTTCCTCTGTGGGATTTTTTTTAAAGAAAAAGATTTAATGAATTTATTTCCATGCATTATTTTGCAGTTTTACCTTGTTTTGTGTGCAGATTTTACAAACTGTGGATTCATCTGACATTGCTGCAGTCCTTAAAGAAAAATTATTTTCAAAAAAATTGCATACAATTAAGTAAAAGGGCATCATTTGTGAAAAAAAAATTGTACAAAAGAGCACTGTAATTCTGACAATAAATGACTTTCACGACTGTTTTGGAGCTAAACTGGGTGTTGCCTTTGGTTGCTGATGTTGGGTGCTTGCTCCCGGTTTGTGTCTAGGGTTTGCTGCACTGTTGGCGGTGCAGAAGGCTGCGGTTATCTCGGTGTTGGCTGTTCCCTTCACACACTGCCTTTAATGACAGTTCATCACTCCCCGGCCAGGCCCTCAGAAGTCCAGGGCAGTGCCTGCCCCACTCCTGACCGTTCTCAGGAGGTGACGGGTCTGCGATTGGCTCCTGGAGATTGTCTCGGCCTTCCACTGTCACATTAGATTTGCCGCTTTTGGGTCATTCTGCCCCCCCCCCCCCTCGCGTCAACTTCCTCAACAAAGCTTGCAAATCTGTGTCTCAGTGGGCGCGCAGGAGCTCCTTAGAGCTCCACATGGATCTTCCAATTGCTTATGCGCCTGCACATCCCCCCCCCCCCCGCGGGCCCAGGTACCAGCTTGTCTGCCCTCTCTGCTTGTGACTCTGAGGGCGTGGGGGCAGAGCAGGGGCACATTTTCACGGTGCGGCCAAAGTTACAGGGCAGCCTGGCCAACGATGATCGAATAAAGAAGACTGCGAGAGATGCATGACAATCGATTTAAGCAGCAGCCTTCGGTCCACCCAATCCAAATTCCATGTTTTATTTTAAACTTGTGAAAGGGATGGCGAGGTCTCTTTAAAAAGGTGTTTGTTGTTTGCCGACTGATTGAGGATCCCCCCCCCCTGCAATGTGATAAATATCCCTTTGCATTAGGGGCTACCTTTGAGGATTTAATAAGCACCCGAGAGCATTTAGCTGGGCATTTCACCTAGATTCTTAGTTCCGTTAAGTGAAGAGTGAGCCATAATCGATGCATGTTGTATCAGTGTGAGGGTTCAATCGGGAGCAGGTATTTTGCATGGTTTTTAGAGCGACACAAATGAGAGCTGTATTGTAACATCTGTGCCAGTCACAATTGCATGTTCCCTTTGTATTGTCCTTGCTGACGGGAGTGACCTGCCATTCACTGTGATCTTTTCGGGTTTGTAACCAAAATGACAGCCATAACCTTTTCAGAGGAGCTTTGACGCCATTTACTGTGCATCTCAGGAGCGCGTCCACCTGCCGATGGGGTGGCTGCTGAACTATTTGGTTTTGCTCCGACAAAACAAACACGACTCTCAAACAGGTTACAGCACAGGCTTCTGCAGACTTGAGAAAAATACACTTTTTAAAAAATCTAATTTTTGGGTCTAACGTGTTTAGTTCACAGCTCTCAACGAGTGTTGGAGAGTGAAAAGCTCTTATGATGTGTTGCAGGTACAAAGAGTGTCCCAGTGGTTTTATGTCCCGCATGGCTTTGTCCCAGTTTGGCCGGGGCACTGTCGTGAACAAATCTGTGCTATTAGCACCAAAACTGACCACTAACGTATGCAACCTGTAAAAGGGTAACAGTAAAGTTGCCATAGTCCCAGGTGACCACAAGCTGCTTTCCCCTTTGAGGGGGAGAGCTGGCTGGTGGTGATGTAGCCTGGGGGGGGGGGGGGGGGGGGGGGGGGGCGGGTGCAACCTGTAACACTGGACCAGCTAACACGCAAAAGAAGCCATGGCCGGTTTTCATTGCCTCCACTTCCTGGGCTGAACAGTACACACGTCTGCGCCTCCAGGAGTGAAGGGCAGTGTTGGAGATGAGTGCCTTAGCTTCATCGCCTCGCCTGGAGAACCCTTAGGGCAGCACGGTAGCATGGTGGTTAGCACAATCGCTTCACAGCTCCAAGGTCCCAGGTTCGATTCCCGGCTTGGGTCACTGTCTGTGCAGAGTCTGCATGTTCTCCCCGTGTGTGCGTGGGTTTCCTCCGGGTGCTCCGGTTTCCTCCCACAGTCCAAAGATGTGCAGGTTAGGTGGATTGGCCATTATAAATTGCCCTTAGTGTCCAAAATTGCCCTTAGTGTTGGGTGGGGTTATAGGGATAGTGTGAAGGTGTGGGCTTGGGCAGGGTGCTCTTTCCAAAAGCCGGTGCAGACTCGATGGGCTGAATGGCCTCCTGCACTGTGAATTCTATGAAAATTCTATGATTCTAAGAGACTGTGATGTACTAACTGCACCAAATGCAAGAACCAGATCCTAGACACCCAAAGTAACGTGCATGGGGGAAAAATGAGAGTTTAATTACTGTAACCCAAACAGACCCCAGGGGGGTACTGGCTGTTCCTTTCTCTAATGAGGATAGTAGAAAAATAAGTGGAATGCCCAGCAGGGTTCAGTTTAATGTGGATGTTTTGAAATATATATATCGTACACACAAAGGGAATAATAACTGCAATGTACCAGTGCAGATGGTATGTTCTATTTTGGATGTTCTTTGAAATGTGTCACAGAATTCCATATGTGACTGACTATGAAATTGTTGGATATGTGGCCTTCCTGGTCACTGAGGGGCGTGTGGATGCCCCTCGCAAGTGATACAGTAAAATGCCTTTATCCTCCAGCACAGGAAACAACAGCAGAATTTTCGTGATCACGATGCCATACTTGAATTTCCAGTTCCTTACCCGGGTTTAATTAAGCTAACCCTGCGAGTACTGAAACTTGTTTGTAGTTGTCAGAGTGTCTTCTACCATGTAACATTCACCGAAGTTCTCTTATATGTAACTTTTTAATGCTGAATATTATGGAGCAAAATCGGAGGAATGTATCAAGCCACAGACCACTTTAACTGATGCTATTATTGAATAAATGGCACAACATAAAAATGCACAAACTTTGCCGTCGTGTTTCTTTGGAAGGGTTTGTTAGTTGTAGCTTACTTGATCGTAGGACCAGCTAAGATTGCCCAATCCCTTTGTGATTGCCTGGGAAGTGAAGATTAGTCTCTACATTGCTGCCAGAAATCGAGAACAATCTAGGACATTAATACGAAATTGTTTTTGAATCATTTCCTTTGAACATTTTTTGGGTGGAACCGTTGGGTGGTCAAATCTGTCTATCCAAGGTTGGACATCCTAAGCTCTTCCCTAAGGACAGCTCAACTCATTAAGTCTCATACAGCACAGTTGTCTAGCGCCTTGGTGAATTTCCCCAGAGCCAGACAGAGGGTATACCTGGCTAAGGCTGCAGCTATGTGACATACAATAACAGGTCCTCTTCACGTCTATCTTCCAATGCACTTCATTTTTCCCAAGTCATGGAGAAGCACTGGCAAAGAGCGAGAGAGGGGAGGGGAAAACCCTCAGGCCAATTTAACAAAGCTCTGGGGGAATTCTCTCCAATAATGTTTCAGGGCTTTGGGAAGCCACAGATGCTTCTGAAGCCAGCGACCGACCAACTTACACTCCCAAACTGAAAATTTCCACTTTGCCTGTGAGGAAATCGTACTCACCACAGCAATCTGT